>NC_053427.1:47645884-47945884 GCF_007990345.1 Gossypium hirsutum
ATGATTCACTATCAACCCAATATTGTAACCACATTTCATTCATGAATAGCTGTAACCTAACCGAAAGTACACATATACTCAAACATCCCAATAAATATCCTTTATAACTTTATCACATCTCAATATTCAACTAAACTCATTTCCAAAAGAAAAGTCAACTTCCACGTACCTGAACATTTAGTTCATTTAGCACATTCAATCATAGTTAACGTTACCCGTATACAGTCGAATAGGCATAAAGCCTAATATAATACACTGGCATGAGATTTATTCTAGCGCATAACTCGTATATCCAAAATTATCAACATTCATCAAAATTCTTTCAAACTTTCGAATGTCGAACTTAATCAAAATAATTTCTTGAACAAGATTAACAAAATAGTGTCCATTCAGCAATAGCACATATAGCTCTACAATGCCATATCCTAGATATGGTCTTACATATTCTCACATATCGAGCCGATGCCATGTCCCAGACATGGTCTTACACACTATCTCAAATCAATGCCTTCGTCCCAAACGAGGTCTTACATGAATTCCACTTTACACACTTAGTGCCCACTGACCGATCTCGCACACATAGTGCTCGGTTAAAGGAATTCGCACACACACAGTGCCTCTAATTATTCACATACATAGTGCTCTTATTCATTCGTTAATACACATTGATATGACTTAACCAAGTCTATAAACATCATGTATGTACACTTTTAAACATATCATCTCATTTAAATTTGAATTCGTATAGTAATGAATACTTAAACTTTGCTCAAATTACCGGCACGAAGCCTACTAAGCACGAAGGCCCGAATACACGTCACCAGCATGATTGCTCTTCGAGGCCTAGCCCGGATATAACACCAGCACGAATGCTCTTCAGAACTTAGCCCGGATACATCACTAGCATGAATGCTCTTCGGGACTTAGCCCGAATACATCACTAGCATGAATGCTCTTCGGGACTTAGCCCGGATTTAGTAACTGCACCAATGCCTTCGGCTAGTCCGGATATGTCATTAGCACAAGCTTCGGACTTAGCCCGGACATCAATCGAATAACCATGCACATTAACATAAATCATGACACATTCGTATTCATTTTCATTAGCAAAACTCAAACACAAGACACTTATCATTCTTGCAATTTCGGCTCAATAGCCACACACAAAGAGCATGATTTGATTTGCTTAAAACATGATCTAATCAAATCATAATTAAGCTCTATTACTCAAGGACTTACCCCTTTCCGCTGTCCGAAATTGACTCGATAAGGTCGCACCCTTAATATAAATAATTGATAGAAAATATATATATATAGTGGGTTCGCACACATAGTGCTTAATAATTGATAGAAAATATATATATATAGTGGGTTCGCACACATAGTGCTTAATAATCAACCACGCACACTTAGTGCCATGTATTTTAAACTCGCACACTTAGTGCCATGCATTTCAAGCCCGCACACTTAGTGCCAATCTCACAACCGTGAACACTTATTGCCCGCACACTTAGTGCTGAAAACCAACCACTCTATACGCTTCACTGCCTTTTTACATTCGACAATTTCGTCTCTACATACATATACACATATAGCAATACACATTAGTATATCATTTACATTACTTGAATACAAACACAACATGCTTATCAACCATTCAACTTCCAGTTCCATAGCCACATACAAAAATCACATTTATAGTCATAACACTCTTTCAAAATTGCATCACTTATACCCTTATAATTCAATCCAAATCGAACTTCAAATGCGAGTACATGATACGTACCTGATCAACTTAATAATTTAGGTATATCTAAATGAAGTTATATCGCAAATTCTCATAGTCAGAAGCTTGCTACAGCTCGATCGGGATCAAGATTCATTACAATACAGCAAACACATTTTAATAGCCAAAAATCATCACACTATCATTTTATCACTTTACGGCATGTATAAATAGACTCACGCGTGCTACGTTAGTCCTAGAATCGACTAAACCGTAGCTCTGATACCAATAAAATTGTAACACCCCGTACCCAAGACCGTTGCCGGAGTCGGACACGAGGGGTTCACAGACTAAGTTCGCTTACTATTGCAGTCCATTTTAAAATTTTTCCAGGCAGTCGGCTAACTGCGTCACTGTCGCCTTAAAAATCATATCTTGAGTTTCACAACTCGAAAATCAGTTTCGTGATTTTTCCCTGAAACTAGACTCATACGCCCATCTACATATCTTTTTCTAGAATTTTTGGTCTGGCCAATTAATACAGTTTATTAGTCAAAGTCTCCCATGTTACAAGGATCGACTACACTGACCTTTGCACATTACGACTTGGATATCTCCCTGCACAGAGCTTCAATACTGATGCCGTTTGTTTCTATAGAAACTAGACTCAGAGAGGAATCTATACATATATGGCATGACTCCTAATTATCTCTGGTTAATTTTTAATGAATTTCCAAATTCGGAACAGGGAGTCCAGAACCCGTTCTGGCCCTGTCTCACAAGAACCTGAATATCTCTTAACATACTGTCCATATGATCGTTTCGTTACCTTCCTATGAAAATAGATTCATTAAGGTTCGTTTACATAACTTATTCATTATTTAATTTCAATCCTACTATTTTTAGTGATTTTCCGAATCTACATCACTGCTGCTGCCAGCATCTGCCTTTAAGGTAGACTTTACCTACTTCATAGTTTCCATGATTCAACTAGCCCTTTTAGCATAAATAGCACAAATTATGATAGTGATTAACCATTCCATACCAAATGATTATAACATTATGCTCAAACATATATAAGCCATTTTCGCATGGCTATATACATTAACCAAAATATCCCTCCGCCACTAGTCTATTTTATACATGCCATAAGATAATCCAAAACATAGCAGTACCAAACAGTGGATAGTGATAGTGTGACTAGTTGCTGACGATCCCCGAGCCTGTAGCTTCGCAATGAGATCTATAAAACAGAGGAAACAGAGTAAACGGAGTAAGCATTACAATGCTTAGTAAGTTTTAAGCAGTGTCAACAGATAACAATCAAATTATAACATAGTTGTTCATATTTTTATTTCACTCTTCCTTCGGGCATACCATCCCTTTACCGAATACGCACATCTCATAGGTTGCTCTCGTATGCATCACATAACTACCTTATGATTTAGTGCAAATCAAGCTCACATATAAACTTGGAGTACATACCTGTTTAACCTTTCGCATTGAATATATTTATAAGCAATTCTTATTACGAAGTTATTGGGTCTTACCCGGACAAAATCCCCACACGTAGTCATCGGGTCTTTAGAGCTCGGATATAGTACGAGCACGAAGCTTACGGATATTAATCAGTGATAATATTCTCGCATAAAGCCTGCGGGGTTTTAACCCGGATATAGTACTGACACAAATGCCCTTCGGGACTTATCACATTTATACACTTTCACATCCATCACGTTGGCCACTCGGCCCTGTCACATATATATACTTTCACATTCATCACATCGGCCATTAGGCCCTATCACATATATATACACTTTCACATTCATCACCCATTAGGCCCTATCACATATATATACACTTTCACATTCATCACATCGGCCATTAGGCCTTATCACGTATATACACTTTCACATTCATCACATCGGCCATTAGGCCTTATCACATATATATACTTTCACATTCATCACATCGGCCATTAGGCCCTATCACATATATATACACTTTCACATTCATCACATCGGCCATTAGGCCTTATCACGTATATACACTTTCACATTCATCACATCGGCCATTAGGCCTTATCACATATATATACTTTCACATTCATCACATCGACCATTAGGCCTTATCACATATATACACTTTCACATTCATCACATCAGCCATTAGGCCCTATCACATATGTATACACTTTCACATTCATCACATCGGCCATTAGGCCTTATCACATATATACACTTTCACATTCATCACATCGGCCATTAGGCCTTATCACATATATATACTTTCACATTCATCACATCGGCCATTAGGCCTTATCACATATGTATACACTTTCACATTCATCACATCGGCCATTAGGCCTTATCACATATATACTCTTTCACATTCATCACATCGGCCATTAGGCCTTATCACATATATATACTTTTTCACATTCATCACATCGGCCATTAGGCCTTATCACATATATACACTTTCACATTCATCACATCGGCCATTAGGCCCTATCACATATGTATACACTTTCACATTCATCACATCGGCCATTAGGCCTTACCACGTATATACACTTTCACATTCATCACATCGGCCATTAGGCCTTACCACGTATATACACTTTCACATTCATCACATCGGCCATTAGGCCTTATCACATATATATACACTTTCACATTCATCACATCGGCCATTAGGCCTTATCATATATATACACTTTCACGTTCATCACATCGGCCATTAGGCCTTATCATATATATACACTTCCACGTTCATCACATCGGCCATTAGGCCTTACTATCATTTCATATTTGAATACTCATAAACTTACAATACCACGATTTAGAATTCAAGTATGGGTTTAATCAATAGCTTATGAGCAACTAAAACAAGTTTATCAAGGTTCACAACATAATCTCAAATTCAGCACAAGCTGTTTTTCCTGAGCAATAGTCACTAAATTATTTATAACTGGAGCTACAAAACTCCAAATCGATTTCCGTTAATTTTTCCTCAATATAGACTCGTATATCTTCCATCCATAAAATTTCCAGAATTTTAGGTTTGGCCAATCAGTACCAGATTTTTCTTAAAGTTTCCCCTGTTTCACTGTTTGACTAATCTGACCACTCTTCACTACGAATCAAATTTCTCATTTTACAGAATTCGAAATGTGTTGTATTTGATTTCATTTGAAACTAGACTCATTAAGGAGTCTAATCATATAAATTTTATCTTATAACCATTTTTGTACAATTTATAATGATTTTCTAAAAACAGAACAGAGGATTACAGTGTCATTCTGCGCTGTCTCACACAACTTTAAGTATCTCATTATCAGAAATTCCTTTGCTTACGCGGTTTCTTTTATAAGAAACTAGACTCATTAAGCTTTAATTTCATGTCTCATTCAGCCTCTAATTCTAATCCATAAATTTATGGTGATTTTCTAAAGTCACGTTACTGCTGCTGTCCGAAGCAGACTATTTCAAATTACCCTTAAATTCCCAAGCTCAAACACTTAAGAACTTACCATTTGGGCTTAGAACATATCATGGCCACATCATATCTTATTAAATCAACTCATCATGTCCTATTATAATTGAATTTACTCAACGTTTAATCACTTAAAACTTACCTCGGATGTGGTCGAACAATTTCGGCGGCTATTCAATCACTTTTTCCTTTCCTTTGTTGGACGCCTCTCTTTTAGAGTCTTGAGCTTAAACAAATAAATTAACTCATTTAACCGCTTTGCTACATATATTGGTATTCACATTTTAATGATTTTATGACATACGAAACGACATGGTAAAATTTTCACCTTGCTACTTTATGTTCTTAGCTATTCGGCTAATAACCTCATGCAATTACCATACTATCAATAATCTAATCACACATGCATATGCATACTTGGACATTCGGTAATCACCTTTGCTAATTTTAAACTCAACATCACATAAGCTCCCAAGTGATGGCCGAATGCTTCATTTGTTACCCAACTAAACATTCAACAACCTCAACCTCATTACCACCCTTTTATGCCTAATTATCTAAGTCAAGATAAGATCATCAACATGCCTAACTATGGCCGAATGTGCAACATTAATCTATCATTTCTATCTCATTTAACACTTAACATTTACCACATATCGATTCACCAAACTCTCCATCTATTCATGCTCTCATATTCGGTCACCCATACCCATACTAACCATATAACTAATTAATCCTAGGGTTAAACACAAGTGCAATATTGAAGCACCATGGCCGAACCTTCATGAAGTTGCTAAGACCCCACATTTCTACTCCTCACACACTCTCACATCCAAACCTTTTTATTAAACACTCAAGCTCAATCATCTTCATGCCTCATCACCACAACATCAAAACACCAACCAAGAAAGACAACACCCATGGCCGAATATCATCTCCATCACATAGCAAGATTTAGACCATGGGCTAGGTAGAACTCAAACTAACAACTAAAACATGCATGCATCTCATGGAACATCATCAAACATACCTTAGTCTAGTTACATGCATGGCCGAATCTCTTCAACCTTTCTTCTTCCTTCCTCCTTCAAATTTTCGGCCAAGGTGTTAAAGGATGAACACCCTTTCTTTTTTCTTTCTTTTCTTTGTCTAGTTACGGCAAAATGGAGGGGGGGGGATGGATGAGACAACTTTGTTTTCATCACCCCTCCCTTTTCATTACTTAATTACTAACCCTTTATTTATTCTTTCTAACATAACACACTAAGCCAACATGTTCCCAACATGTTTCCACCCATAGCATGGCCGGCCACTATGCTTTAATTTTGGGTAATTTGACATGCAAACCCATCATTTCACAACATGCATTATTAGGCCACTTTACATTTGCCTAGCACATTTCCAAATTTTCTCACATAAGTCCTATTTGATAAAATTCACTTACTATTAACAAAATTCAAACATGAAATTTTCACACATGCATATGTACATATAATGAGCATCAACTATGACGGTTAATTATCTTTATAACTCGGTTTAGTGGTCCCGAAACCACTTTTTGACTAGGGTCACTTTAGGGGTTTTACACAACAGAAGTCAACGTATTCCACCAATAGTAGGCAGAATCACGTAGCAAGGAGATAGTACACTTTAGGCACTCATCGGGTGTGCAAGATAGCTCATCGATTACCCGAATAGTGTTGTCCAACAAAAATTGAGCTTGCTCGGCATCATCGCTGTCCGTAGCTTTAAATTCAGTAGCCCCGTGTTTTCAGATTCTGTCAATTGGGGGCTTATTTGACCTTATTTGGTCAGTTTCCGGAGGTATTTTAGGTGCGGGGGTGGTATTAGTCGGGAATGGAGGTTGTGGAACAGCCGTATTAGTTCGAATGTATTGGTTGAACCAATCATTCATCACGCTATAAAAAGCTTGTCTAGCTTCATCATTCGGATTACTAGCAATAGGTTGAGAGTCCGCCGGTGCTGTCCCTTGTGCGGGAGCAGGCGCTACACTCTCAAGATCATCAGCTACCGCTCTGTTGGGATCGGGATCCATTACTATAAATAAACACATTTTCAATTGTCAGAAATCACCACACTATCAAATAATCACATAATGGCATGTATAGCTAGACCCAAACGTATTACGGTAGTCCTAGAATCGACTAAACCGTAGCTCTGATACCAATAAAATTATAACACCCCGTACCCGAGACCGTTGCCGAAGTCAAACACGAGGTGCTAACAGACTTAATTCATTTATTTTCACAGTCCATTTTAAAAATTTCCAGACAAGCTGTTTAACTGCGTCACTGTCACCTTAAAAATCATATCTTGAGTTCCAAAACTCGAAAACCAGTTTCGTAAATTTTACCTGAAACTAGACTCATATATCCATCTACAAATTTTTTTCTAGAATTTTTGGTCAAGCCAATTAGTACAGTTTATTAGTTAAAGTCTCCCCTGTTTCAGGGTTCGACTACTCTGACCTCCATGCATAACGACTTAGATATCTCCTTGTACAGGGCTTCGATACTTATGCTGTTTGTTTATAAAGAAACTAAACTCGAAAAGGAATCTGCACATATAGGGCAGGACTTCTAATTATCTCTGGTTAATTTATAGTGAATTTCCAAAGTCGGAACAGGGGATCCAGAAATCGCTCTGGCCCTGTTTGATGAAAACTTAAGCATCTCATAAAATATGGCTCATACGATCGTTTCGTTACTTTCATATGAAAATAGATTCATCAAGGTTCGATTAAATAATTTATTCACTATTTAATTACATTCCTACTATTTTTAGTGATTTTTCAAATCCACACCACTGCTGCTGTCAGCATCTGTTTTTAAGGTAAGCTTTACCTATTTCATGGTTTTCCATGAATCAACTAGAATTTGTCATACAAAGCACCAAAATGATCATGATTAACCATTCCAATGGCTAATCGTTACCAAACATTTCCATACCTCTCAATGAACAACATACAAAACGGTTATAATGCTATGCTCAAAGTATATATATAAGCCATTTTCGCATGGCTATCCAAATTTATACAAAACCAAAGGGTACATGACCAACAACAAAAAGGGTAGTCCTATACATGCCATTTTCAGAGTTCAACCAAAAGTGTACCAAAAGGGCTTTGATAGTGTGGACGACTTCGACTTCGACAATCCCGAGTCCGATAGCTGACGAACCAAAATCTATAAAACAGATATTCAAAGAACGGAGTAAGCATTTAATGCTTAGTAAGTTTTGAGCAATGAAATTAGGCACAACTGAAGTATAGCATTCATATAACTAAACGGATAATTTCATATACACATATTCTCAAAAATCAGTCCTACTTCACATTTCCAACCCTTATATTCACACATAAGGGATCAACTTAACCAAAGGCCGGAAGCTCATTAATTGACTGAGCGAATAATATTTAAAAGGAATCAACTACTCCAATGCATATACGAAATGTACCTCATCGTTGGGATTTTACGAGCGTATTAATTGAAATTATTACAGCAAGATTGCTCATTCCCAAACCAAGTACCTTCGGAATTTAGCCGGATATAGCTACTTGCTCAAATGCCTTCGGGACTTAGCCCGGTTATAGTAACTCGCACAAATGCCTTCGGGACTTAGCCCGGTTATAGTAACTCGCACAAATGCCTTCGGGACTTAGCCCAGATATAGTAACTCGCAGAAATGCCTTCGGGCTTAGCCCGGAATTAGTCACTAGCACAAATGCCTTCGGGACTTAGCCCGGTTATCATCCGAATATCCATGCACATATCAATAAATCATGACACATCTATATTTCATTTTCATAACTAGAATTCAAACACAAGTCACTTATCAAGCATTATCATTTTCGGCTCAATAGTTAGATACAAAGAGCATGATTTTGATTTACTTAAAACATGATCTAATCGAATCATAATCTAAGATCCATTACTCAAAAACTTACCTCGGATGTTGTCGAACGATTTCGGCGGCTATTCGATCACTTTTTCCTTTCCCTTATCCAACTTTGGTCCTCTAAGCTCTTGAGCTAATTCAAACAAATTTAACTTATTAAAGTCTCATTATGCTAGCTTATGGCCGAATATGACAAGGAGTTTGATAGGTCATATGGCCACCTTTAGCTCAAATACAAAATGGTCATACGCATTTTTAATCACATTGAGCAATTTAATACAATTAATCTAACATTTCCTCATGTGCACCTTTATGACCGAATACACACATCATTAACCTAATATCAATTAACTAAGCACTTTAACAAATTCTCCTTGAGCCAATTATCTAAGTCAAGATAGATTCATCATTATGCTCGCCTATAACCGAATACATGCAACACCAATCTATCTCATGTGGCCGAATATGCATGTCTATGTTGAGGCCAATTATATGCTTAATACTTCCTACAAATATGGTTACTTGTACTGACTACATACCATTTTGTTTCAAGTTCAAAACTCAGCTAATACACATATATACACTAGTAATCAAATACTAACATTTGCACTTCACCTTACTACCATTTTTCATCCAAATAACATGAACAACAACCATATTTCTCTTCTACTTCCTACCATGGCCGAATGCATCAAGACACCATACCATTTCAATTTTGGTCATGGGTTAAACAAAGAACTTAATGTCTAACTCAAAAATGCTAAAAAGAAAATCCAAGAGTCATCAATCCACCATCATATGTATCATTACAAAGCTTCACATTTAGCATGCAAATGACATCAACACAAATCCACCTTAGCCGAAACTTAACTCATCTTCATGCCTCATCACCACAACATCAAACACCAACCAAGAAGACAACACCCATGGTCGAATATCATCTCCATCACATAGCAAAGATTTAAACCATGGGCTAGGTAGAACTCAAGCTAACAACTAAAAACATGCATGAATCTCATGGAACAACATCAAACATACCTCCTCCTAAACACTAACCAACCGAACATGAAGCAAGAAAATCCTCTTCTTCTTCCTTCCTCAAGTCATGGCAATGGAGGAGTAGCCTAGCTCATTTTTTTTTCTCTTTCTCCTCCTACTAACCACTATTATTTTATTACCCATGCTCCTTATTTTATCATTCCTCCCATAAAACACTAACATAACATGTTTATGACATGTTTTACCCATCACATTTTGTCCACCCTCATTGTCATGGCCGGCCACTACCAATCAAGTGGGGAAATTGACATGCAAGTCCTCCCTTTTGATTACATGCACTAATAGATCCTTATAGATTAACCTATCACATTTCAAAAGTGTCACACATAAGTCCTATTAACTAAATTCACATGCAATTAACTAAATCGAAGCTTAAAACTTTCACACATTCATATTCACATATTTTAGACAATAATTATCATATTCAAATAATTTGGTGACTCGGTTTAGCGGTCCCGAAACCGCTTTCCGACTAGGGTCACTTTAGGGCTGTCACAATACATATTAGTAGTGATCTTCTGTTTGTAAGCTTCAGTATTTAAATTCCATAGTCAGAGAAGGAGTTATGTTGTACGTAAGTGATGATTAAATATTTTTTAGTTAAGTAATTTTTCAACTCAATCTCGATTCTAACCCTTTCTTTCAGCTTGTGACCACACCCCCTAACCAAGCCTTATTGCAACCCTTTAAAGACCTTTTGATTGATGTATCATCTTAAATTATAGTGGTGGAGATTTGATTTTCATGCAAGCCTATGGTAATGACTTTTCATTATTGACTATTGAGTGCTTCATTTATTGTCCTTAAACACCTCGAGTGATTTGAGTGAATCTTTAGTGAGGATGTGAAACTCTGTGATATTCTGAATCAAAGGTAATTACTTAGATGAGGGGAGACACCTATGTTTGCATGATTAAATACTCAACTTGAAAGTTTGAAACTTTTATGTTCTTTTAGTTGAATTCTCAATGTATGATTACCTATGGATTATTTTGAGATATTATCGATAGAAATTATAAGTTGAGAAGAATTTATTTTGATTATGAGTTGAGAATTTTGATTGAGGACAAGAAAATGCTTAAGTGTGGGGGTATTTGATAAACCGTAATTTATACATATTTTTGCCCCATGTTTAACGTATTTTATGGATGATTTCACATTAGAATTGGTGAATTCGATGCCCCTAATGCTTTAATTTCATGTTTTATACTTAGGAGAGCATAGAAGAGCGAAAGGAACGAGAAACAGGCCAAAAACAAAGAAAATGGGCAAATGTACGAAATCAACACGGCCTAGACCTCCTCACATGGGCAGACCACACAGCCATGTCAATTTGGAAGACTCGAGCACGGCCTCAAGTAATCGTACACGGGTGTGTCCCTACCAAGCCCAAGTTGAGTCCAATTTGAAAAAGGCTAATTTTGAGGGCTCTTAGGGATTCCAAGCCTATAAATACACCCTAGAGGAGGAAGAAAAGGGACACACAGGGAGAGAGTAAGAAATTACTCCGAGGAAGCCGATTGATCCATCTTAGAAACTGGACTCATCATCAAGACTGAAGATCTCTCCTCAATTTCCCCTTCAGGAGTTTTGGGTTTTCTTTATGTTTTGTATTCTTTATTATTCTAAGATGTTTTCTTATTTAGTTATGAACTAAAACCCCTAAATACCTAAGGGGAATGAAACCTAAGACGAATCTTTTCATTATTTTTTGAATTGTATGATAAATATTTAACTTCTTCTTAATTATGTGTTCTTAATTCTTGTTTTGATATCCCAGGATACTGATTCAAGATAAGCTCTTATTCAGAGGAGGAATAGACCCTGTCTAGGAGTACATTTGTCATAATTAAGCGGAGTTGTTTGTGCTCCTAGACATAGGGTGACAAGATTTTGCCGGATTAGGGTGAAACCTAATAAGGGGATCCATAGATCGAGTTAATGCAACCCTAGGGTGTTAATTAGAGAAAGGTCTCAATTATTCAATCTAGGGATTAGATGTTATTAGTCTTGAATAGGGATAATAACATAACTTAGGGATCTCTATGGAACAAGTTAAATGAATAAATCATCCGATTCGGAGCCAGAATAACAAGTACAGTTTAGGTAGATTTTTCCTTAGGTATTGTCTTAATTCAATCGATTTTCCCAAAAGCAATTTCCTAATTCCATTCTCTGTGGGTTCTTAGCTTAGATAATTAGTTAGTTAAAACAAAACCTCTTTATTCTTAGGCTAGATAATAAAAAGGCAATCATTACTAGTAATTTTAGTTCCTTTGGGTTCGACAATCCGGTCTTGCTAAAACTATACTACTGTTCGCTAGGTACACTTGCCTACATCGCGATAATAGTTAGTTTTAAGAATGATTATTTATAAATATTTAAAACCTATCATGAAATCACACGATCATTTATCTATACATTTTTAGGAAATAAATGAGGTATTGGTTTGTTGGTTAAGTGTTAGTGAAATGTTTCTTGAAACCCAAGTTCAAATCCCTTCTCTCTCACCATTTTTATTATTTTGCAAATTTTGCCGTAAATCCTAATATGCGATATGCCTTGTTTTTAAAATAAGTATTGCACAATTATTTCAAGAATGAGGAAAAAGCCTAATGGTTAAAAGAAATATGAGAAAGTATAGAAATTAAATAAGGTCCCAAGTTTGAATCCCTTCCCTTGTGAAATAATAAAATTTTGCATAATCCCTTCTTTTTTTTAATGTGTGTGCCATCCATACCCTTGAACGCTAAGTATAAATATAACTTTTTATTATATTTTTCATCCTTTAATCCAAATTTTACCTACCCAAGCCGTTCACCCTCTTCCTCTCCTCTTTTCACTTTAATTTTCTTTCTTTCTCCCATTGTTATCATCGCCTACACCTAGTTTTACCATCTATTTCTTTTCTTTTTATTTTTCTTTTTGCCACAAGATCTTTTAACATATTCTCCACCATAGTGCTGTCATATTTCCTCATTAGAATCAGCTCCAAATCTGAAATCTTGAATTCCAAGATCGATCCTGAACATTTCCAAGAAAGTGCCATTGTCGTTTCTCTTGACTAGCTTGGGTCAAGTCTCTTCTCTCTTCAATTTCTTAATTAATATTGTCCATTAAAAACATAAATTTCCAGATCTGGAATTTGGGGGATTTTAAATGATCTTAAAGGTGTTTTTCCAGAATTTAATGAGATCTCAAACCATTTTAAAATTCAGCCCCAATTTTGGCCACTGCGAGTGGTAGTGCGTCCACTTATAGGCAAGAAAAGGGGTTGTTTTGTTTCTTGGTTCTTGCCTATATTTTTTGAGGATTAGTTTGAGTTCTTTAACCCTCCTAATCAGCTTTTAAACCCATTTCAATCAGGGAAAAATGTTCTTGATCGATTGGCCATTAAAATCCCACAAATGTGAAACATAAGTGCAATTAAAGGTAACTAGTTTGTTATTTCGACATAGTTGTTGGGTAAAGGTTATGATTTGATTAAATGTAGGAATTTAATCATTAATTAGCTACTGATTTTCCAGTATATTATTGAATTAGGTGCAGACCCAAATGACTCAAATCATCCGTAAAGGTGAAGAACGATTGTGCGTATGGTTTGCATTGATATAGTGTAAGGAATCTAATTAGTCTGGATTCATAAAATAGTTATAATTTCAACGATTCATTTGAACTCATAAGTGGGTGTTTGGGGGTGGTTTTGGTAAATTGATTGAATTCGTACTAAATTTTGTTTTAGGTTCGTTTAAGGACTTATTAAGGAAAATTGGAATATTCACTAGTGTGCTGCAAGGAAGCAAAAAATAAGGTGTGGGTCCTAAACTCATAAAATTGTTTGAAAATGTTAAATATCATGTTATATTTGAAAAATTAGCTTGCTGATTGGATTGGCTTAATAGTCAAGTTATTAATTTTGTGAGTGGCTAAACCAGGTATGTTTCGAGCCTTAAAAGACTGACATGTTGGAAAAATTGCTAGTTTGATAGTATGAATGTTTGATTGAGTTTGTAACGGCATATTTAAGTTAAGAGATATGAGAATGTTTGACTGAATGATACAATTTTTTGAGATATTAAGCTTATGTATGATTTAAATACATGAGATATTTGTTATATTGTGTACTGAAAAGGGTGTTATTTATGCACAATGAAAACCCGTAAAGTATGTGAAATTGGATGATATTGATTGATACCAACACAATGGTAATTTGAAAGATTGTAACACTGTTTCCATTTACTGAAAGTATGTGATTATTAAGGACATGTTGAGCATGTCAAATGAATGTGAAAAGTAATGATATATGATTATGTATGAGATTGGGTGACTTATTGCATATGCATTGGGTTGGGATTTTGTTCTTGACGGAGGAGTTCCATGGAGCACCGGTGGCATATTAAGTCCGCATTATTTGTAGTCAGTGCACTACACCTAGAGTACCGAGGGGATTGGCGATTTTATCACATATTACATGTTATTGGCGATTGTATCGCACTATTTGATATCCGACAGATTTTCTGCATTATTGATTATTCGGTGGTTTTACCACATCGAGCTATGCTCATAATGTTTTGGAGTTTGGTAGACGGGTTCTGGGGAACTCTTGGTGTGTAGCGGATGGTATGGGTAGGAACCTTTTTGCATTGCATCATGTGCACAACATTTTCGAGTGTTATTGATTTATGCTACGCATTATACTTTATTGTATTGAATGGTATCAAAATTAATGATTGTTACTCAAATGAATGATGACTTATGCTCATACACCGTTTGACATCAATTTGATAAAGCTATTTAGTGACATAAAATTCCTATGATGGTTCTATTTTCTTCTGTTAATCCTAATATGTTTCACTGTATTTGATGTTTTTGCTCGTTTAAATAATTATTCGACTCACACTGAGCTTTTCATAAGCTCACCCCCTATAGTGTTTAACTTTTCAGGTAAACCTCAAAATTAGGACTGGGCTCAGCATTCGAAGAATCACCTTGGACCTCAGACTATTCTTAATAAGTATTATTGAGTCTTTATTGGGTTTGGCTTGTAAATTTTTAATTATCTCTGATCTATGGCTTGGTAACTTTTCTTTTGGGAATTTTTGCATGCATGAATTACTCAAGCATAATAACTGGATAATGCATGATATCGGGCTTAAGTAAAATTTGATATTGTTCCCTAGTTTGTACTACATTGCAAATGAACTGTTTTTGAAAACCAAATCAATAAGGCAACTAATTTTCCAAAACGACTTGAAAAATGGTTTTTTCGCTGCATTAGGTTAACTTCGAGTTTTTTTTTTAAAAGAGCGACAAGCAAATGGTTTTTCTAAAATAACATTGTCAACAATAAAATGAATCCTAAGCATGCACGACCTAATGAATGAATGCTTTTAAGCTAACTCAAAGTACAACTACGATTTCTCTAAAATGAGTTTTTTTTTAAGTCTTAAAAAGTAAAGTAAGTTAGCTTAGCCATTTCGGTGGCTAATGTAGCCTTCTCAATCTAGCCATAACGTCTAAGCTGGGTTTGGGAGGTTACATGTTAAATCAAGAAAACCAAGATTTAGGCTTAAATCGAGAAAGTACTAAATTATGGACTAAAATGGAATAATTAGCTAAGCTCGGATTTGAGGTAAGTTCGTATGATAATAATGCAATGTTATGTTTGAATTATATTCCTTACTATTATTGTATATATTGTATGATTTAATATATTGGAAAAATTGATGGAATGGTGTATATAATGTGGAAATATGACATGGAAGAATATTACATGAAATGCAAGAAAATGATGATACATGATAAGTGATATATGAAATATGTGATATATGTTATGTAAATTCTTAAAAGCTTATTTGCTATTTGAGTTATGCCTTATTATGCTATGAATGGACAATTGGTACTATTGTAAGTATGAATGATATTATGGTTGGTATCCCCGATGTCACGAGCAAGTGCAATAGAGGTGTAATATGCAAGTGAGAAAAACACCGTTTGAACCTTAGGAATAGTTTAGGATACAAGTGACATGTCACTAAGAATTAAGAAGTCTGAAGTCGTTGAGTGGTCCGGGTTCATGATATATGTGGCATCCGAGCTCGTTGAGTGGTCCGAGTTCATTATGGATGCGAGCATCCAAGCTCGTTAAATGGTCTGAGTTTATAATGGATGTGATACATGTGATTGAGTTCTTAAAAATGGTCTTATGTGTCCTACCGGTGGCTAAGTAACCCTTGAGTGATCGGATACCTGACAGCTTTTGTGAGTAGCCCTTGTAGTTACACCTTGATCGATAGCTTATATGAGCAAGCCCATGAGTAGCTCCATTGCGAGCGTTGCATGATATGAGGTAGCTTCGGCTACGTATGTTTATGTGGAGCTTATGTGCAAGTTTTTGTGTATCCAATAGTATTCCGAGTGTTCAATGGGTAATGCAATGGATAATGTGATGAAAGACCTAAGAAGGGCATATTAAAGAATGTATGGTTATGTGATATACTACGAGTGAGTACAGGTATGTACACTAAACTCATGAGCAATGCCTTGATGAAGAATGAATTATGGTGAGAAAGTTTAGGTATATGTATATATATGAACATATGATAAGTATACAAAAAGTCTTTAATGATGAATAATCTTTATGGTTATGTTATTATGTCTTTGTGAAATTGAACATGGAATCCATGAAATGGTGAGTTCATGATTAGTTGAAAATGAACTTATGATAGTTATCATCATATTGCACTAAAACAATTTTGGACAGCAGTAGTAGTCCGACTTTTAAAATCCTCCAAAAATTGTGGAACATATCTTATTGAGCCTAGTTTCACATAAAGGAAACTGTGTAAATGAAAGAATCATATTATGAGATATTTCAATTTTTATGAGACAGGGTCAGAGTGATTTTGGGCTCCCCTATCTTAACTTTGGAAAATCAATAATTATGGGTTAGAATTTATATGAATAAATTACTAATGAGTCTATTTTCTAGAGAAATAGACAGGAACATTATTCGAATCCCGTACTATGAGATAATTAATTTTTAGTAAAGAAAGGTCGAAGGTGTCGAACAGCAGAAAAGGGGTAACTTTGAAGGATAAATTGTAATTTTTGCCTAATCCATAAATTCTAGAAATTTTATGGTAAAAAGATATATGAGTCTTGTTTCAGGAAAAATTAGCGGATCTTAATTTGAAGTTCCGTAGCTCCAGATATAAATAATTTAGTAACTATGACTCGAGAAGACAGCTTGACTGGAATATGAGAAAATAGTGGAATTATGTGTAATTTTGATTGTGTTAGAATGAGAACATGTTGTAAGAATTTGGTAAGATTTGAATGCACTGACAAATGTTAGTAAATTTTTGATCAGTTGGAAGCCTTGATGACCTAAGCATCAGTTCTGGTTCAGTTTGAATCGGGTAAGAAATTTATTATCACAGTGATACATCATTGAATGGATTAGGCTTTATTTTAATGAAGAAAGGTAAAGTAATGGTCTATACTTCCAGCCAGATAAAGCTACAGGAAAAAGAATTACCTGATATATGATCTTGAATTGACAATTATTGTGTTTGCATTGAGAATTTGGTAACAGTCTCTGTATGGTGAAAATATCATATATATATATACTGATCATAAATTTTAAAACACCCGATGGTATAGAAAGATCTGAATCTAACATAGAGTAGATGGTTTGAATTATTGAAAGACCCTGATTTGGTAATTGATTTTCATTTAGGAAAAGTAAATATAGTTGTTAATATGTTGAGTAGAAAATTATTTGTTTGATTTATGAGCAATAAATACTCGATTGCTATTGTCTGATAAAAGAATAATTTTAGCTGAGCTTAAAGCTAAGCTGATGTTTCTACAATAGATCTGTGAAGCCTAGAAAAGCGATAATGAGTTGTAAGTTAAACGGGTATAGAATGAAATAATTATTGAATCAGTATAGTAGATTTAAATCTGAGGATTATCTATTATTCCGAGATAGAGCCCGTGTACTGAAGAATTTAGAACTTTTACAAGAAAATTTACATGAATGATCACAGTGGTACTATGTATGTTCATCTAGAAAATGATAAGATGCACAACGATTTGAAAAAGATGTACTGGTAGCTCAGAATGAAAGGTCGTATTTCTGAATCTATGGTTAAATGTTGGATGTATCAGCAAGATAGAGATGATACTTTCAAGAGGGTTATAGTCAGTGAAAATATCGAAATGGAAATGGGACAACGTTACTATGAATTTTATATCAGGATTCTCCCTGTCTATGAAAAAGAAAGATATTATTTAAGTAATTTAATTGTTTGACTAAGTCTGCACATTTTATTCTGGCATGAATGGATTTCTCACTTGATAGATTGCCCGAATTATCTATTTTTTAAAATCTCAAATTATATGATGTGCTAGTTTCTGTTATTTCTGATAGAGATCTACAGTTTATATTTTGATCCTGAAACAAGTTACAAGGAACTCTAGGTATACGGTTACACTTTAGCATTGTGTTTCATTCTCAAACGGATGATCAATTTGAACATATGATACAGATTTTTGAAGATATGTTTCGGTGCTGTATTTTAGAATTCAAAGGCAATTGAAAAACGAAATATTTGTCATTAGTTGAATTCGTATATAGTAACAGTTAACAGTCAAGTATAAAACTTTACCATATGAGGTTTCATATGGTCACAAGTGTAAAACTCCGGTGGTTGGATTCAGTTCAGTGAGAAAAGATGCATGTAGTTAGTTTGATTCTTTAAAACCTAAGAAAGATGAAAATTATCTGAGACAGTTTAAAAGCAGTATTTGATTGTCAGAAATTCGATGTGAATCTAAAATGAAAAGAACTAGAGTTTTAGATTGGTGATAAAATATTTTTTTGAAAGTTTTGCCATGGAAGAAAGTTCCCTAGTTTGGCCGTAAAGGGAAATCAAGTCTGTGTTTTTTTGGGTTATAAAAGATTATTGAAAAGAATTGGACCTGTTGCGTGTTGATAGGTATGATTATAAGAGTTCTACAAAATTCACAATGTTTTTATGAGTATATGTGTTATGGTAGTATTAATCAGACTCATCATCTATTATTGCCTTGATAAATGTTAAATTCAGCCTAACACGACATACAGTGAGAGATTGATTGAAATTTTGGCACTTGAAGAGAAAAACTGAGAAATAAAAAGGTAGCATTAGTAAAAGTTTTTTGACAATGACATGGTATAGAAGGAGCTACCTAGGAACTAGAAGAAACTATGAGAAAGTAATATCTAAATCTCTTTACTGGTAAAATTTTTTTAGGAGAAAATTCCTTAAGGGGGAGAGTTGTAACCGCCCATTTTTCAATGAAATGGAACAGTGGTTTCGAGGCTACAAATTCGATCCGAACATAAAATTTATTTTTATTTTATTACATGGTTCGTAATATATTAAAAATGTCATGTGAAATTTTTGATAAGAAAATTTTAGCGATTATGTGCTTAATTATGGAAAGGACCAAATCACATAAAATGAAAAAGCTGAATTCTAGTAGTTAGAATGATTAAATAGCTATGGAATTCGAAACTTGAGGTCCTTATATGGTAATTAGACCATTAACAAAAAGTTAGTAGATATTTTTGGATGATTCATCCATGGAAAATTAGAAAAAGGCTAAGGACTAAATTGGAAATAAAAAATACTAAAGATGATAAATTAATTAAATAGAAATAAAAATAATTTTTATCATCTTCTTCCCCAAAATATTCTATGGAAACCCTAGGAGAGAGAGAAGAAACTTTCTTGGCCAAATTGGGTAAGTTTTCTTGTCCCGTTTTTAGTAATTTTGATATTTTTAAAATCAAGATAGCTTAATCTATCTATTTGGGGGATCAATTTGAGAAGTTATCAAAGTATAGAAATTAGGTCATGGATGTATATGCTGAAAATTTGAAATTTATGGTAGAAAATGAAAGGTTGTTGATAGATAAACAACTTTTACAAAGTGATTTTTGATGAAAACATGATTTAGGGACTAAAATGTACATTTCTGAAAATTGAAGAAAAATTCTAAATTTTGTAGAATATATGTGCTGTAAATTTTAAGGTGAAATTTTGGTTAGGCTTGGAATAGGAAGTAAATTGCATAAATTTCATTTTCCAAACCTAGGGATGAAATGAGAATTTATGGAAATGTTAGGGTAGAATGGTAATTCTACCTAGGATGTAAATTGAGTTCACTTGAATACGAAATGTGATAAATTGATGTAAAATTTTCTCGTATAGATCCAGACAGACCAAATTCGAAGCTAGAACGAGGAAAAGAGGAAAATGTCGGATTAGTAGATTTTACGTACATGAACATTTGTCGAGGTAAGTTCGTGTAACTAAATTGTGTATATTTATATGCTTGAAATAAATATTGTGTTTGTGAATTGTATAAATATTGTATATATATGACTTTGAAAATATATCCGATAAAGCCCGATCAACAATAATGCCAGATAAATGAGAAATGATAAAAATGTTACTTATATGCTTCAAATGAATGTGGAATGTGTTTACTTGAATAATATGAATATTACAGATGTATGAAATAATCACATACCTAATAATGCTTGAAAAATGTTTAAATCCTGGTTGAATAAATGGAAAATAGATGGATAAGTGATTTCCCGAAATGAATAAGGTCCTGGTACATGGGCATGTGGTTAGGCCGTGTGTCCCCTGCACCTTAAATTCGAGAAAATAGAATGCTCAGAATTGAGCACACGGGCAGAAACACAGGCGTGTGTCTCTGCCGTGTGTGCTACATGGCCTAGCACACGAACGTGTGGCATGGCCGTGTGCACAAGTTAGAGAGTTATACGGGGTCGAACACGGCCTGCAGCAAGGGCATGTCCCAGGGTCACATGAGTGTGTCCCTTAGACCACATGGGCGTGTGAGCCCTGCACCTTGGAAAAATTTTAAAATTTCGTAAAATATTCTTAGAGTTTTTGATTAAATCCCAACTTGATTCTAATGCTCATTTTGGGCCTCGAGGGTCCATTTAAAGATGTTATCAATAAATCTCGAGGAATGAATAGTAAATGTTTGAATTATTTGAAAATGTTCTGAATGTTCTGATATGCTCTATAACCCTGTTCTGGTGAGGGATACGGGTTAGGGGTGTTGCATACTTTGTAAGCCCACACAATTTATAAAAGATATATTGGGAAGGGTCATTGACGACATCCATCAATTCAACACATTCAGCTCAGATCCCTTTAGGTCGACTCTATCAATGCTTGAGGTTAACTCTTGCCACCTTATCATTACACGTATACTTGGTTGGGGGGGCCAACACTAGCATAAAGGGACATGAGAACTCAAGTAACCATACTCTGCCAAAACTCCCCCTCCACGCAATCACCGTAAAATCCCCAAGTGCATCGTCTTTCCACAACTTCCATGATGTGAAACATCCTCATCCAAGTTGCTCTTCACACCTCCACAGTGTGAACTACAACAATAAGTTACCCCTAACTTTTTTGTTTGAACAATTAACATCATATGTGAGAACTAAAAAAGAAGCTATATCTTTAGTGAGAAGCCCACGCACTTTCCATGCCTATTTTTGAAACAATTCTATAGAATTGAGCCAAGTTAGCATAGTGGAGGCCTACTACCCTTCTTACCCTTACCTTCAATAGTGGAGCAACAGACTAGCTCATTCTCTTTCTAGCCTTAAATAGACCATAGGAAAAAAAATTATTGTTGTGGCATTTAAGTAAAAGTAAGATTCTTGACCAGCCATACAATAAGATTAAAAGATACAAGAACTTAACAAGTTTTTCCAATCTTAGCCCTAAGAATATGCCCATAAAAAGAACCGAAAAGACAAAATGCTTATATCATAACAATATATTCATTGCTACCTGCAATTGGTTAAGAATAAAAGAGACTACATAGGAAGCGATGAGAAAGGAGCAATTAAAATAATTTGAAGAAAGAACACCACACCCCTCATAGAAAGGATAGAGAACGAGAACCTAGAAAAAAACATCTTAGCAATAACAAATATTACTCAAAAGAAAGAGCAATTTTAGAAAATAAACATGCAAATGGATGGCCATTGGGAGAACAAAGATCAAAAGATGAAAAAGCAACTAGGTTCCCTTCAAGATCAATCACTAACCAAGGCAATCTAATCCATGTGGGTGAGAGGAGGGACTGTTGGACATGATCACTCGAGCAAGGGATGGTTGGGCATTGTATGAAGAAATAGGAAGCTCAATATGTTGTTCCAAAGTACTTGAGAAAGGTACTCACATTACCAGACATCAATAGCAAAAAGGTGGTTGGCAATTCCCACCTCAAATCCCCTTTCTGGAGCATGAGTGCTTACTAGTGTCTTGAAAACTAGTTTGGTCGGAGACAAAAACAATAATTAATGAAGAGAAACTATAACACCCTATACCCAACCTGGTCGCTGAGCCGGAGTAACAGGATGCCACACCACTGTCTCATCAACAATCATAGTCAACACTTCATCAAACATGCGATTAATGTCATATTATTAATATTAAACATATAGACAGAGTTCCTAAGTCACAAATACTCAAAGCAGCATTAAATTAAGCCATACAAACATCAATCGGGCTTATTACACAATTGTAGAATGCATATGAACCACTTAGCAAAATTCAATACAATTCACGTAGGTATTGATACTGAAACCAAGGTATCGATAATTTTCTTATATGGTATCTATATCGCTTGAAAAATCGATACCAAAAGAGTATTCTGCTTATCGCCTAAAACTCAAAACCCCAAAATTTATCGGTACCTTTATTAAAGTATCAATTATTTTACTCCGAGTATCGATACTCATGGTAAGGTATCGATACCAAATTGCAATATTGACTTCCTGCATATCGAAATATCACAAAGGTATCATTTTTATAACATGAATATTGATACCTTTGCTCCATATGAAAAAATACAATAGATTTAAGCATTTAATCCATTCCAACAAATATTGAATCAACATGCACAATTTACCTCTTTAAACCAATGTCGAAACGACCAAAATAATAGTTCAAAACATCAAAAACATGTCCGAGCAAGAATCAACATACCAAGGCCCAAGCCTATAGTTCCTAGGAATAATTAAGCTACAAAATATCTAAAACATCATGGCTATATCAAGCAATAATTATACCACATTATTCAATGTCCATTGACCATACGTACAGTTCATGGCAATTCAACATAACAAATATTCAAAACCAAAACAATACTTATGAAATAATTATGACATCCATCAAAAGTGCTAGAAAACTAAACCCATAAAATATCATAAGGACCACAATAATAATCAATCAAAGTCTAACCACAATGCCTTATTCCCGCAGTTCAAAGAATAATATTAACACCACCTACGAAAATACTAAATCCTAAGTTAGATCACTTCCTTGGTATCCTCACACTGCTCACACTGCAAACACTAAATATCTACAATAGTTAGATGGATTGGGTGAGCTTAAACAAGCTCAGTGAATGTCGGAGTAACCACAATGTATACACAACATCAAAGGTTAAACAAGAGCATGCTGTAACATATTCACAACCATATTCTAACAAAGTCACAATAACATATTCACGCTTTATTAAATCATAAAACTAGTATACTTTTACGTATAACTACAGTCAAGCTTATATACAAATAATTTATTTTACAATAATTCCTCAAGACTAACAACGTATACATGCTTTAATAACTCACAAGTCTAGCTTATATATTCACATGCATTCACAAGTTAATGAAAACAACCCAAACAACAATTACATACACAATTTACCATGAGAACATACTAACATTATCATGAAACTTAAATAAACTCATTTAGCATATTATTCACATGTTTATGCATCCGTCTCACATCGTATTATCACAATATATAAAATCACATTTAAATGATAATTTGGCACTTTAGGCTATGAGACATAAAAGTGGGCTCTATCACTACACGTCAGATAAATAGATCTTCAACACACCAATTGACTCATAGAGTCGAACACATCCTAAAAAGTGAAGCATAAAGCTAACACTCTCCAACACACCAAACATGTCCCATTGAATGGAGCTAACTCACATTCCCTTATCTCTCCAACCTGTCCCAGGGCCTTAATGCCCAAAAACACAAAAGATATAGGTGAGTACTCACAATCCTATGGCATGCTAATTATCTATCCAATAGTTTCAAGAGATCATAAGGCCAAAATATCCAGAATTACACATTTTTAATTACTGATTTAATGCACATCATCTCTATTCATATTCATCAATTGACATTACAACTTGTACACAATGCACGTTTATCAGATTCACATTTACTTGCACTTTAAGTGCCATGTAACACCCCTTACCCGTATCCGAGGCCGGGCTAAGGTACGAGGCGTTACCAGAAAAACATACAAACATTAAACTAAAATACCAGCCATAAAATTTTATTCATATTTCAAAGCGTTCATTCTCTTACACATAGTCCCTTATTTGAGTCTACGAAGCCCAAAACATACTTTAGAAAGGGTTTGGGACTAAACTGAGAACTTACGAAAATCTTGGAAATTTCATGCTTTAAGGCTCCACACGCCCGTGTCCCAAAGTCGTGTTCCATACAAGGCTGAGACACATGGTCGTTTCTCTGCCTGTGTGGAATATACCTAGCCTATTTTCCAAGTTTTGGTCAACCTTGATCTCTTACACACTTATACAAAATCAAAAGCATATAACATGGTATTCATTTAATGATTAAACATCCTCAATTAAACCACAAACATAGCATTTGTATGTCATCATACATGTGTCTCTCATACTCATTTTACCTTGTTTATTATAGTACCACTTATACATTTATACCAAGATTATCATCTTACCAAATATCTTCAGTTTAATCATCAAGCATTCATATTTAAAGCTAGATCATATCTTTATAAAATGCCACGATTCAGATGCGCAGAATAACATGTTTGCCTGAAACATTTCAATTCAATTCCATGCCCAACAAGCATTACATTGAGACTAGTCATATAGATATATACATGTCATGATACATAACATTCTCTTTTTGTTTTCTTATAAACACATATCATTTATTTAATTATA
Source organism: Gossypium hirsutum (assembly GCF_007990345.1). Taxonomy (NCBI): domain Eukaryota; kingdom Viridiplantae; phylum Streptophyta; class Magnoliopsida; order Malvales; family Malvaceae; genus Gossypium; species Gossypium hirsutum. The sequence goes on from NC_053427.1 coordinate 47,671,216, forward strand.
TCAATATTTCATATACCATAGTTTCCATGTATTCCACATATATTTATTTTCCTCCTCCTCCTCTCCATTCCACATCCTTAATGTATATAGCATTCTTGTAAGTACGATTTCACAATTTACTAATAAATGTTCACATCAAACTTTCCACACGAGTCATAGTCACTTAATTATTTATAATTCGAGCTACAGAGATCGAAATTAATATCCGAGAATTTCCCCTGAAACTAGACTCACATATCGTTCCACCATAAAATTTTCATAATTTTTGGTTTAGCCAATTAGTACAGTTTATTCATTAAAATTTCCCCTATTTCACTTTCTAACAGTTCTGACTTCTTTTCACTAAAAAATAATTATCTTACAGTACAGAACTCGGATAATGTTCTTGTTGATTAATCTTGAAAATAGACTCATTATGGATTTTAAAAATATAATTTTGAGCCTCGAATTATTTTTATCCAAATTTTTGTGATTTTCCAAATTCAGAACAGGGGATCACGTAATCATTCTGAATCAGTCTCACGAAAACATAAATATCTCAAAATATAGAACTCCTTTGCTTTATATGTTTCTTTTATATGAAAATAGACTCATTAATATTTAATTTGACATCTCATTCAGTCTCTGATTCAATTTATACTATTTTTGGTGATTTTTCATAATCACGTCAATGCTACTGTCCAAAACAGTTTTATTGCTAATTCACTCTTTCACACTTTCTTTGTATTAACCTCATTTTAACATACATATCACAAATCATTTTCACCACATTTCATACATCACAAGTATAGGCCCATGATCACAAGGTCACCATAAAATCATCCTCATGTATAACTTACTTGTTTATAACCTTACCACATCCTGGTCACTTAATGAACACATCATTCAAATAACCAAGTTCCTGCACATATTCATCACAAAAATCACAAAGCAATACATTGAGAGTCTCCCATTGAACACTTCGGATCAATCCTCGATACTTGGTGGTTTCAGCTCATAGCTCCATCTATCATATAGTTCGGCTCTCTTGTACACATGGTGAACACTTAGTACCACCCATGTGACCTAGCCAGTTTATCTCGTAGCTCTCTTGTCTACATGGTGTCCTTCACTTGGAACCACGCATGCGACCTAGCTACATATATCCCGTAGCTCTCTTGTCTACATGGTGTACACATAGTATCACCCATGCGACCTAGCTACATCATAATGTCTTGTAGCTCTCTTGTACACATGATGTGCACTCAGCACTATGCATGTGACCTAGCTACATACCATCTGTATCATCCAATCTTTCCGAAGGTTCAATCGGGATTTTTCTCTCTTTTCCAACAATTTCACCAATCAAGTAATTATCCACAAACATATTTCCAATATTTTTATAAAATATCATAATACAAGTAATAGTGATGTATTACTTACATATAAACTTACATCTTATTTAATATCAACGCAATAACATTAAATTACACATTTTCTTATTAAAAATCATATGAACTTACAATTTCCCATAATATCCATAATCATAGAAATCACATTTATGTATGATAATTCAATGCACTTCATGTACCATAGACATATTTTTATATCAATTCATAAACTTGGCACCATAATCATTTAATTTAACATAATTCAATTAATTCACTAAATTTAACTTTCAAATATAAATTACAGCATTATTGTTGTATTATTATCATACCAACTTACATACTTTCAACATCTCAGAGATCATAGTAAATATATCAATTTTACATTGAAACATGCATAAATTAATGCTTATTATACATATGAACTTACCTTGATATTAAAACGGCCATTTTACCAACTTTCCTAATTTTCGATTTTTCTCTCATTCTAGGTTCAAATCTCATTTTTCGAGATCTAAAACATAATATTTTAATTATTTAATTAATTTACTATTCAAAACAGTCCTTAACTCAAACTTTGGAAAAAATACAATTTTGCCCCTAAACTTTTGCATATTTACACTTTTGCCCCTAGGCTCGGGAATTAAACTTCATCCCTTATTCTTATGTTTTATGACATGATGATCACTTTTGCCTTCTATGGCAACATCAAATTCTCACTCTAACATATACTTATGACTATTAGGTATTTTACCGATTAAGCCCTTTTGCTCGTTTTCACTTAAAACCGAGTAGCACAAGTTGTCTAACATAATTTAAAACCTCATATTGTATCATAAAGCACCAGAATACACAAATTTTACCTATGAGTATTTTTCCAAATATGAACCCTAGGTTGAATTATTGCTAGCATAAGCTAAATCAAGTTACCGGGACTCCAAAAACGTAAAGAACTTGAAAAACGGGGTTAGAACGGACTTACAATTGAGCTTGAGAAGCTTGAAAACCCTAGCCATGGAGTCTCCCTTGGTATACACGTCCATGGTGAAGAAGATGAGCAAAATTGGCTTTTAATTTTGTATTTTAATTCATTTTACCCCTAAATGACCAAAATACCCTTACTACTAAACTTTCCAAAAATTCCATCCATGTCCAATTTTTGTCCATAACTTAGAAATTGGTCAAATTGCTATTTAAGACCTCCTAATTAATATTTCAAATCAATTTCATACTAGAAACTTCTAGAATGCAAGTTTTGTAACTTCTTCAATTTAGTCCCTAACTTCGAATTAAGCACTTTATGCATAGAATTTCTTCACGAAATTTTCACACAATCATGCAATCATATCATAGACCTCAAAATAATCATAAAATAATTATTTATATCTTAGATTTTGTGGTCCTAAAACCTCTGTTCCAACTAGACCCAATTTTGGGCTATTACATGCCACAATAATGTTCATTGAGCCATCACATATCCGACCACATATGTGTGCATTAAAATAAGTACATCATATATCATATAAAAGTATTCTCATATATTACTTGTCATAATAATATTACATTCCACGATTCAACATATATATACTTACTGAAATTTTGTTCGCTTTCGCTACATCTTTACATTACTAGCATATCATTATCACTGTCATTTGGCTTGTATATCATTCCTACAACATAACACAATTCACAATAGTCATCACACATGTTTCATAGCACAATATCACATCATAATAATCAATCCACAATTATTCACATAATCGCATAATTGTCAAAATATAGCAAGGGAAATAGAAATCTTACACTTGGAAGTTAGGATAGGGGTTTAGGCTATTCCTAGGCTACCAATTAATATTATGAATCATGTTTACAAGTAGTGACTCCAAACACTCACCAATCACGCTTTCGACTAATTACCGAAAGCTTAAACTAACTTTTCCTTGCCTTTCACCTTGCTCATAGAAGGCTCCAATGGTTTTGATGCTTCACACATAATAACCACACAACATACACCATCAATTAGCAACCAAAGACTCTCCTAAACTAACAAAAAATGTAAGCCTAAGCTGTATTCTATTGTAATCAAAACCTTCAATATAAAAAACTTGAATTTCAATTATCTCGGTCTATAATTAATATTTTTGCCTAAAACTCATTTCGTTAATCTAATTATTCACATAAGACTGATTCTCAACCTTTAAACTATTCAAAATTGCCCAATTTATGGTATCAAATTTTTTGACATGTTTATGGCAATTTTCACGAAAATTTATTAAAACATTAGAAATCTTCAATGAAACTTTAAAGTAAGTTTAGAAACCTTCTAATCACATCCAAACTAATTGAAAAACACTTTGAAACCATGATTTTATCCAAAATATCAAAATCCACCATTAACAATCCAAATTTTGACTTCTATTTAAAACATGTGATTTAGCGACTAAAAACTCAATTTAAATGATCAAATAACATAAAAAAAACTAAAAAGGGATCGAACCATTTCCTTAGTTAATTAAAAATCAAATGCCTAATCAAAAACTCAAAAAACCCAAAAATTCAACAATGGAGAAATCTACGGAGTTCTTGAATTTTTTTCTTGAAATACTATGGAGATTTATGGCTTAGGAAATAATAGAAATCTAAGGAACTAAGTCTAGGAATAAAAATTGAATGAGAAGAGCTTTTGAAGAGCAAGGGACAGCAACACAAAACAAAGAATAAGAAGTTAACGTGGCTTTAATATAGATAGAGGGGGGAAATAGGATATTTTAAAACTTTGGTATAATTGCTTTATAGCTACTCCTAATTGAACCCTTTTACAAAACAGTCCTTATTTTAAAGCTAAAAGTCTTTTAAACCTTATTTTTAAAAATTGACTTGATTTTCAAAAAGTTATAGATGAAAACAATTTCAGGTTACCACAATTCAAAAATTTTGAACCCATTCTGAGCCAAAATTCCTAATTTACCCTCAAAACTTCTAGGCCCAATTTTGGAGTGTCACAAAAACTCTTAGGCATCCAAGGGAAAGGTCCTTCCTTTAATAGGATATGACATAGGAGTGTAACACCCTATGGCCATGTGGAGAGGTTGTGCGATAGGCTGAGGCCGTGTGAAGTCAAATAACATGGCTGTGTTGCCAAACTGTGTAACAAACTGTTGTTGTGTAATCTTAGGTCACATGGCCCTGTGTCGCATGTGAATATGATATGAAAATTGTGTAAGTATACATGTTGAATCAAGTAATAAAGTAATAAGTGAGATCGTCTCTATAGGGATCAGATTAGGTATAGAAATGGTCAAGTTATGATAATGATTAATGTTAGGGCAAAGCCGTGTTAAGTATGCAGTGATAAATTAAAATAATAAAGATGAGTATGAAATATATACCAACTAATATTGGAAAATGCTAAGGCAAAGCAAGAGTACAAATTCAATGGAAATTACGAGTATAATTACATGAATAAAATGTGAACAAATAAATAAATAACTAAGAATGCTATGGAAAAAATGCTACGACATCAGATTCAACGTCTACGATGTTGATTGGAAGGTTGCGATTACTAAGAATCTACCCTTACTTTCAGTAATTCCTTAGGAAAATTGTACTTAATCTATTGCTCAGAAGAGACCTCCAGTGACTTGCTTCTTTCGAGAGGAAGATCTCAAGTTACCTGGCCTGTGTCTATATGCCTGGGCATGGTACCCTACATTGTGTTGTCTTCATTCCATATGAACGTTGCTCTACGTCTAGAGTCTACTACAAGTATTTGTTGAGTACTTGCTCATATCATCCAATTATGGTCCAACTAATCCAACCTTTTCAGAATTAGATTCTTTTTAGGGGCATACTGCACACTCATCTATGTCTAGGAAATGTACACATATACTTGGGAAATAAAACAATTGAATGAAATAGTAAATTAAGTCAAATATATACTTCAACTATTAAAGAAAATAAAAAGTTTTCATCATGTAATCCTAACCTTATGAGATTTAGCTCATGGGTCGGCGATTAAAATTCAAGTTTGAAATAACCCCCAACATCATTTTGATCAAATTAATTCACTAAGAACATAATAAGAAATAATGGAAGAACTTAAGAAGAGGACTGCCACCAAATCAATCCGCAATCCAACAACACAGTCTCCTGTGACGGCTGAGAGGGACTGCCTTCGGTCTCTCATTTTCGTCTTTACTCAGCCGCTACCCTAAATTATTTCCTCTGGATCTCCACACTTAAGGCTTCCTCATTCAGGTTTTTATAGGATTTTTATTCCTAGAATAGCTCTAAAAGCCCACGATATCTTCTCCTATTTTTTAGGCAGATTTTTCTGGTACAAGTAGACTTGGGCTGAAACTGGCATGCGCTAAATGTTGACTCAGTCATTTTCCTAAATTGCCACGACATACAAGATGGCAAACTATCCAACCTTTTTCCCCAACAAACCTCCACTTCTTTATTTCTTTCTTCATATCTTGCAATTGCCAAACCACCAAACACAACCCTTTCACACGCAATTAAAAGTATCTAACATGTAAACACCATCCAAGCTCCTAATGCAAATGATGAATACTAACAAAATGCCCTAAAATGCCACTAAATGTACCCAACTACAAGCAATTAGCTAGGTCAAAGTTCTCCAAGTGACCTAAAACATAAATCCTAGTTCAATAACCCAAAATGCATTATAGGTACCAAAACATGCCAATACCATCAAGTACCACAATCAACCAAGTCAACTATTAAGATTTACATCCAAACACCTAATTCACATTCAAAATGACACAAAACATACTTCAATTGATTATATACATACATTGCCAATAACCTATTTACATGCCACTTATAACCGGGCCAAAATGAGTAATAAGCTACCAAAATAGTTGACGACTAGTGTGATTCCCCAAAGGCGATCCAATTGACAACACAAATCTGACAATCTCAAGGAAGAAAATAAAACAGGGTAAACTTACTTAAAGCTTAGTAAGTTCGTATAAAATTTAACCACAACGTACCTAACATTTTATAGTTTACTTAATACAAATAACAAACATACTTATCATTACATAATCAACTTTCACAACATAACCAAATTGGTTAGTGCATCATCTCATACTATCTATTAACACAATGTACATATGAATCATATATATATTTCATATTCAACATTTCTATTCATTTCTTTATTTTGTTTTGCCCGGAGAACTATAGGAAATTAATTTTGGATACACTGGATAACTTTGCTCACACAAGTTGACAATCGAGACATTAACCATTTCTTGATACTGCTCACACAAGCTATCGAGAATCAACAACAAATGCTAGATTCTAGTCATCGGTATGGTATCCACCACCTGTACATAATACCTATTAAATATAGCACCGCTATAGAGTGCTTACTAATTATAACACCAGTATAAAGTTCCTGATAAACATAAACACTGGCACATAGTGCCTGATAATCCCTAATGACATGTCATTTGTATTCTAATCATTCACAAAGTTCGTACAAGCCTTAACTCAAATCTCATGCTCTTTCCATCATTATAACATAGTACCATATTTAGCATGATCATATGCATTTAATATAAACTCTCAATTCATTCCCAAACATGTAAATTGCTATACTTTACAATTCAGTCCTTCAATATTCAATTCAACATTTATTTCAACAATTCTGCCAACATTTGGATATATATAATACAAGAAAAAGTAAATATCAATCAAATTAAACCTAATACGAACTTACTGACCTCCTCCGGACGTATTAGCATCCACAGTGTGAATATTGTAACAAAAAGATATGAAAATAAGGCGGTTTTCGCAAGTATACAGGTTAGGTTGTAAAATTGTTTGTTTACAATGAAACACTTAGTAAGTATTCTGAGGATTGTACCCAAGGGATTGTAGTGTAGGGAAAACTACTGTTAAGCCAATTATGGAAAATAATTACTAATCTACTTAAGTTATGAATTAGTAGTGTTAATATCGAAGTAAGATGATAATAATATTAATAAAATAAATAAGTTGAAATAAACTTAAATCTACTTCTAAATTCATGTCTTGGCTTCTCTTATCCGTTGTCTCGACTATGCAAGTTCCTTTAGCCTAGATTCATTTATTTTACCTAATAAATTATAGATGTAAGTCTCTATCAACCTGCTATTCATCAACTTAGTTGCACCTCTCGGAGTCCAACTAACTTAATGAGTCGACAAGAACTACTTATCTCTCGACCTCAAAATCTGGACTGGTTAAGGCTAAGGTGTTCATGAATAGGCCATACCAATTTTGGGTTAATTCCCACTTAATTGACTTCCTAGGGTCGTCAAGCCTGGAGTTTAAGTTTTTCCTCTCCCAAATAGCTAATCAGCTAAGAAACTCTATCCTTTAATCTATTAATTAATTTAAAGCAATTGAAACATGCGAAATATGTATAAAGCATAAATTGATTCTAATCTTTGCACAAATATTCAACTAACAATGTTAAAGAAAGAGATATAAAGAATAGAATAAGGAAAAGACATGCTCATGAATTTATTGATGAAAACATGGCTCTGAAAAAATCTCCACTCGTGAAAGTCTCACTTTGAAATAGAATCTTCCGATTACAAGAACATAAAACATTCTAAGTAAAAACTAAGAATGAAATAAAAACCTAAGAATATGTCTCGCTAAAATTGGTGTGTTTAAACTAATTACGATGATATTTATATAGGCTAAACTTGAAATATTAAAGTGCCTAAATTATCCTTGACATCCTTAGAGTTTGACTAGGACAAATACTCCTAATTTCCCTAAAAAATGCGATTATCTCGAGCAGGGGATTTTGGGGCTACACAGGTATGCAGTGTTGCAACATCAGGTTCGATGTTACGACACTGAAGGAAGTTTCACTGTAGGACTTTATTTTTTGCTTCTGACTTCGATATTATGACATTGGTGGCTTGGTGTCACGACATAGGCATTAGGCTTGACCTGAATATGCATCTTTAGCTCCCTATTTGTCCTACAAGACCATGTAACCTTATTTAGATATACAAAATATAATAAAAACTACTAAAAAGCATAAATTACAACTTTAAGCATGAAAACCTAAATGTATACTAAGATGCTCTAATTTAACTATTAAAAAGGCTAAAGTTATGTGTAAAAAGGATGTAAATAATAATATAATTCATGGAAGATCACTTCCCCGCACTTAACTTGTTGCTTGTCCTCAAGCAACCAAAATACATATATAGGAAAAAGAAAACAAAAAAAATATGAAAATGACTTGATTTCTCTTTTTAGACAAGCTAGAGTTAATGAAAGTGGATGTAAATAAGAACCTCACACCTAAACTACCTACACTTAACTTTTTTCTTATCCTCAAGCAAACCAAGTTTAGACATATAGCATGCAATAAGAAGACATCCCTGGGATTTTATTACTACTAAGAACATGATTTTCAAATATTAAAGGTATAACAATTCTTACCGCTCATGTAACTTAATCTTGATAGTTCAATGCCTTGAAAACTTTTTAAAGTAAATTAGGATTAGTTTACAAAGTTACATTACTAAAAAATTAGAAGTGTAACACCCCTAACTCGTATTCATCGCCAAAACAGGGTTACGGAGCATTACCGGAGCTTTCAAAAAATTTACGAATAATTCACATTAATTACTATTCATTTACCAAAATTATTCATAACGTCCCTTAAATGGACCCTCGAGGCCTAAAACGAGTACTAGAGTTGAGTCGAGACTAAATCAGAAAGTCAAAGAATCTTTTCAAAATTTCTAAAATTTTCCTAGATGCAGGGCATACACGCCTGAGTGATCCTAAGACACGCCCGTGCTGCAGGCCGTGTTCGACCCCGTGTAATTCCCTGACTTATGTCACACGACCAGCCACATATCCATGTGGTCAATTTAATTTTCAAAAATTAGGTGTAGGGTTCACACGGCCAAGACACACGCCAGTATAGCACACACGGATAAGACACACGCTGGTGTCTCTGCCCATGTGCTTAATTCTGAGCATTTAGTTTCTCAAATTTTAAGATGCAAGGGACACACGGCCTAACCACACGCCCATGTACCAAGTCGTGTGCCACACATGGTCTATAAACACACTCGACCATCACTAGCTTCATTTCTCCCCTAAAATTTTACCAATATCCTGCACCAAAACTTACATCCAAATACCAACCAATTCAAGCATTGATTTCAAGCAAATTCTAACATCTAATATAATATATCATTTCATATATAATTATGTTTATAATCTTACATTAGTTTAACCTAAACATTAAACATCACTTGATCATCCATACTTAATATATATGTATTTATCATGATATATGCTTTATAAGTACCAAAACAAACCATTACCAGCCATTGCAATAGCTATATTTCAAATAACATATTCAAGCCATCTATGGTCAAGTTAACCTATACATGCCATTATACCAAAATAAGTTTACTATTTATACCAAAATGAGCTTGTGAATAGTGTGGTGATGCTCCAACCGTTCACCAACCTTCGTGAGCTTCCGAGCACAATAAAATAGAGAAAAGTAAACCTAGTAAGCATATTATGCTTAGTAAGTTTGTATAATGGGAATTAAACTTACTAATCTCATTTATTAAAATTAACCATATAATAACATGTTTTCACCAACTTGGCAAAATGACCTAAACACGTGCATTCAATCAATCATGTTAGTCACAAAATTTCCATATACATCAAGTAAACATAAATGAGCACATCATGTTATATTCTTTCAAGACATTATTCTTTTCATCTCATAATTCTCATATCATGTCGAGTATTTTTGTCTATTGAACCATTGAAATTTCAAAGGATACTCAAATAATACACTCAAGGTGTACAATTTGATAACCCGTCAATTCATATTAAGGAGTACCCATTAAGGCACTTAATAAAAAAAAACACTCTCAAGCCACATATCATATAACAAGATTACTTATCCAAGCTAAATCTTGTTTCCCACATATGCTCATAAGAGCTTAATCAGGATTACCTGTCCGGGCTAAATCCTATCTATAACATATGCTCAAGAGGGCTTATATGAGGATTACCAGTCCAAGCAAAATTTTTTCTGTAATAAGGTCAATAGGATTACTCATCCAAGCTAAATCTTGTCAGTAAAAAATGCAAGACCTCATTCAATAGGGGAAATCACATTTGTTCATCGAAATTCAATATTCAAATAGAACTTAACCATTTTCAAACAATATCAAGCATGTATTCAATTCTTATATTTTAACATCAATTTAATTCACATAAATTTAAATCACTTTCTATACAAATACAACATTCAATTCAACATATTTACATGCTCAATTAAGTTACACGAACTTACCTCGACACTTGTTCGCGTATATAGATCTACTAATCCGAAACTTTCTCCTTTCCTCGATCTAACTTTGAATTTGAGTTATCTAGATCTAATTAAGCTTAATTATTTTCTTCTCCCTCTCCTAGGTTTCCCATGCTAATTTTGGGGAAGATGATCTAAAATAAGATGATATTTCTATTTAATTTAATTATCATCTTTAATTTTATCATTTTTCAATTTAGTCCTTAGCCTTTTCTAATTTTTCCATGGATGAATCATCAAAAATATTTACTAACTTTTGACTAATGTTCTAATTACCATATAAGGACCTCAAGTTTTGAATTCCATAGCTATTTGATCCTTCTAGCTACTAGAATTCAACTTTGGCATTTTATGTGATTTGGTCCTTTCAGTAATTAAGCACTAAATCGATAAAAATTTTCTTATCAGAATTTTCACATGATATTCCTATCTAAATGCAAATCATGCAAAAATATAAAAATAATTTTTCTTTTCGGTTGGGATTTGTGGTCCCGAAACTACTGTTTCGATTTCACTAAAAATGGGTTGTTACAAGAAGTAATTCCCATGACCAAATGTTTAACAATATCACCATTAAAATAAATCAAACAAATATATAGTAGACACAATCATGTGAATCAAAACCATTCATCAAATAAAATTGTGAACAATTCCAGAAGATTATGCACAAAGAATGCTTAAGTCACATTAGACTTCTAGGCTTGTAACATTTTGAGGCTTAGGACGGTATGAGTTCAAGAAATATATGTATCAAGATAGTTCAAACACTAGATATAGTTGGGCACAAGCTAGTGTTCCCTCTCTTCCCCCTAAATGTCCCATCCAATCTCATCATCTTTTGCCTCCCTCTCTCACCTACCTTATCTCTCTATGTAGGAAGATACAATATAATACTAGCAACTATGGTCAGCTTAACGAGTTTTGGTGCACTGATAACTGAGTTTTCTCTCGCTTTTTTGAATTTTTATTTTGTCACTTGACTTTTTACTCTTTTTCTTAGTCACAACACTTTTTTTTCCGTCTTATACTTTTTCTTCTCATTTTCACTTTTGACTTCTTTTTGGATTTTTCTTTTTCGCATATTTTTGCCCTACCTATAATCATTGTATCACTTTGGTTTTTACATTTCCACTAGATTTGTGATATTTGTGATAAGTTTTAAATAATTTATAAATGATCGTTCTTAAAACCAACTATTATCACGATGAAGGCAAGTGTACCAATGGAACAGTAGTATAGCTTTAGCAAGACCGGATTGTCGAACCCAAAGGAACCAAGAGTACTCGTAATTATTTTCTTTTTATTATCTAGCCTAAAAATTAAGGGATTTGTTTATCAAAACTAATTAACTAAACTAAGGGTGTAGAGAAACAAAGTTGGGGAAAATACTTTTAGAAAATTTGTTGATTAAGACAATACCCAAGGAAAAATCAACATAGACTTCACTTGTTATTTGACTCTAAATCAAACGATTTATTCATTTGACTTGATCTGTAGAAATCCCTAAGTTATATTATAATCTCTCTCGAGACTAATAACGTCTAACCCTAGGTTGATTAATTGAAATCTCTTTCTAATTAACGTCCTAGTGTTGCATTAACTCGATCTATGGAACCCCTTATTAGGTTTCACCCTAATCCGGCAAAATCTTGTCACCCTATCTCTAGGCGTGCAATCAACTCCGCTTAATTATGACAAATTTACTCTTAGACAGAGACTTTTGCTCCTCTGAATAAGCGCATTAACTCGAATCAATATTCCTGGAATATTAAGACAGGAATTAAGAACACATAATTAAGAGCAAGTCAAATATTTATCATATAATTCATATAATAAGAACAAGATCTGTCTTAGGTTTCATTCCCCTTAGGTATTTAGGGGGTTTAGTTCATAATTTTAAAAGAAAACATCTCAGAAGAATAGTGAATACAAAACATAAAGAAAACCCAAAACTCCTGAATGGAAATTGAAGGGAGATCTTCAGTCTTTATGAATAATCTGACTTCTGAGATGGATCAATCGACTTTCTTCGAGTAATTCCTTGCTTCCTACTCCATATGTCTTCTTAAGTGCCTCCTCAGGTGTTTAAATATGCTTTATAATGCCTAAGAGCCCTTAAAAGTGGCTTTTTTCGAATAGGACTATACTCGAGGTCTACAGGAACACGCCTATGTGTAATCACTCCAGACCATGGTCAAGGATGTTAAATAGGCACGGGCGTGTAGTCTACCCGTGTAAGTCGTGCTTCAAACCTGCCAAATTGACATGGCGATGTGGCTTACCTGTGTGAGGAAGTCCAGGCCATGTTAATTTCCCATGTGGGTTCATTTTTTCCGTTTTTGGCCCGTTTCTCGCTCTTTTTGCCCTCCTATGCTCTTCTAAGTATAAAATATGAAATTAAAAAATTAGGAGCATCGAATTCACCAAATCTAAGGATAATTCATCAAAAATGGGATAATAATATGTTAAATTATGGTTTATCAAATACCCCCACACTTAAGCGTTTGCTTGTCCTCAAGCAAAATCCTCAACTCACAATCAAAATAAATTTTTCTCAATTTATAATCCCTATCAATAATATCTCAAAATAATCCATAAGTAATCATACATTGAAAATTCAAGTAAAAGTACATCAAAGTTTCAAACATTCCAAGTTGAGCATTTTATCACGAAAACATAAGTGTCCCCCCTCATCTAAGTAATCACCTTTGATCAAAATATCACAGAGTTTAGCATCCTCACTAAAGATTCACTCAAATCACTCAAGGTGTTTAAGGACATCAAATAAAGCACTGAACAGTCAATATGAAAAGTTATTATCATAGGCTTGCATGAAAATCAAATCTCCACCACTATAAATTGAGATGAAACGTCAATCAAAAGGTCTTTAGAGGGTTGTAGCATGGCTTTGGTTAGGGGGTGTGGTCACAAGCTGAAAGAAAAGGTTAGAATCGAGATTGAATTAAAAAAAAATCACCTAACTAGAAAAATAACTAATTATCAGTTGAATATAAGTGAGTTTTTTCTCAGAATATGGAATTAACACTTAAGCTCAAAAACGACGAATTACTACTAATGTGTATGTAAGTATTGTATTTTTTTAAGAACAAGTCAAATAACATAGAACTTTGCTAATTATTGCACGAAGAATAAAACATAGCTAAACAATTAATTCAAATCAAATCTTGAAAAAAATAGGGATCAAATTAGGGGATTTCAACAACAATGAGTTATGGGTTAACATTGAGGGTAAATCAAATAATGACTTGTTAGGCTCAAAGGGGTTCACTAATGGTTAATTATGAAGGTAGGCTTTTATGGAGTGAGTGGGTTAAACCTAAGTGCCTTTATGATCTTGACATATTAACTCAAGGGTGTGGTCTTGACATGCATAATCAAGCAAGTTCTAGAATAACAAATCAATATTGACACACTCATTTTCAATAATAACAGTGAGCATGAAAGAAATAATAGATGCTCTAAAGGCTCAAGATCTCACAGAAATTATGGCTTTTTGATGTTAACCCTGTGAATTTTAACTCGAGATAATACTAAACTTGGGGAAACAACCTAAAAATTTTTAATTATCAAAAATCAACTTATCCTGCTTGATTCTCTAATTCCTTAAAGTTTAAACAATCAATGCATGAATGCCTATGTTTTAATTCAAGACATATCAATAACAATCATAAATTAATCAAAATTCATTCTAATAATAATATGAGAAGATTATTTGAGAACAAGACAAAATTTAGGGATTTTTCTGATAATGATATAAAAGACCCCCCCACACTTAAGATGTATATTGCCCTCAATGTACAAAGATAAATATACTGAAAAATATACATATATAATCATAAGATAGGGAGAGAAGTGAAACTCCCTGAATGATGAATGAACTCTTTGAATTGGAGTTATGGAGAATAATCAGCCAAGGCAATGATGAGAGTGGAGGATACTCCGGTGGTGGTAGAGGTGCATTAGTCCATAAGTCCTATGCCAAAAGAATATTAATCTGGTAGTATCTATGGTCGTGGTCGAGAAGGACAAGGTAGTCGTGCAGAACCTTTTCTAGTAGAGTTTTTAGTTCCTAAGCGATGATGAGCTTTGGAGCTCTTTATAACTGTGATAAAATCAAAAACTCTTTAAGAAATATAAGAAAGCATAATTACTCGTAATGAAATAGCCGAAAATATAAATTATTCAATAAAAATTATAAAACCTAAAATTGAAATAATATTAAAGGAAAATAAAATAAAAAGTACTTAAAGAATATAAATAAAGATAAAAGTGGAAATAAAAACAAAAAAAAGTCTTTAAACATCGTCATCACCGGATGGTTCATGAGGTGGTGGTGGCAATAAGATGTGAAGGTGCTGACAAATCCAATGAAGAGTAGCATCAATGTGATCAAAGCACTGACAACACTGCTGCTCAAATCAAGTAAGGCGCTCAGAGATGTCAGAGTATGAAGCCGCCGCATGGACTGGATGATGGATGGGTGGTGGCTGAGACGATGGGTTCTCATGATGTGGAGAGACATCATCAATAATGTCCTCTGGGTCCTCCTCCTCGGTGGACTAGATGAGGCGGTACTGAGGAGGGTAGGTTCCAAGTCATTTCTTGATTATCCTCATATGTAGCATACTTGAGATGCCTTGTAGGGACATCTGACCAATGAGAGTGAGGGAGGATGATTGTGCTGCTATGTTGAGGAGCCCGAAGTGCCATGCCAGTCAAGTCACATAGGGGCCAATGGAGATGACTCATTTCCTATGCCGCTTCGTCTGATGGCGGATGGCAAGGGCAACAAAATAGGTAAGGTCGAAGACGTGCCCGCTCGGCATACTCTATAAAAAGTAGGCGTCTTGAGTGTTGGCGACGCTGGTGCTCTCTCGTTGCCCTATCGGAGTATGGGCTAAGATGGCGTGTAGGTATCGCAGGGATAAGGTGAGGGCTGATGCCTTAGATCGGCTAGGATCATATGTGGCCGAGGCAGGGACGAGGTCTTTCCAGCATTTGGAGGGAGAGTAGTGGATGTGGCGATGGAGGGTGTCGAGTTTATTGTCGTCCATGAACTCCTCCGTATATAGCCCTAGTGCAATTCTAAACTCTGGTACGCTCAACTGGTGTACTAGACCACCGAGGCGGAACTAGACCATTCCAGGATCGTCGAAGTTTGTCATGACGACTTGAAGATGGAAGGTCACGCAAAGTTCCATTGTGAGCTCGAGGTATGTCAGCTCGATGATCTTAAAGAAGAGCCCCCAAGGGTCAGTCATCAGAAGGGCTCAGACCGTGTCAACCATTTGAATTTGTTTATGCGTGGCCCACACCTAGGGGTCAGGCCGGTAATATCTGAAATAGTTCTTTCTAGGTCCCAAGGGAAACTGGAGGAAAGGGTGACAGATCTCAGCGGTAGGACCCGAGGATGATGTTGCTCATTTCCTTTTCTTCGAAGCAGGGATGACAGTCTTCTTGCCACATGAGGTTGACATAGTATACCTGCAATGGCAAGATGAAATAAAAATAAAATTACTCCCCAACAATAGCATGGAAAAATATGCATGGTAAGACTAATAGAGATACTTCATAGAAGTCATGTACTAAAGAACAACTATGCTAAAAAAAAATAACTCAACCAGATATATTAAGTCATTACTATGAATATAACTATGAGAGTAATGCTAACAGAAATATCTTGTAAAAACCTAACTCGAGATCGTCGCCGGAGTCGAGGACGAGGCATTACCTGACTTAGCTTACTAATTCGGGCATAAAAATTTGCTTTTAAAATTAATTTTGTTTCATTAATTCAATATGTCCTTAAAAAGGGTCCTCGAGACCATAAAACATGAAATTGAAATGGTTCGAGAACAAACCGGAATCAATAAAAATTTTCCGATCACATAAACAAATCAAAACAATTTATTTCATCTTTCATAAATAAACTGTCCATCTGCGTCATAGTCACTAAATAAATCATAACTCAAGTTATGAAACTTGAAATCCAAATCCGTAAATTTTATCTGAAACTAAACTCATATGTCTTCTTACTAAATATTTTCAAAATTTTTGGTCTAGCCAATTAGTACAGTTTATTAGTTAAAGTTTCCCCTGTTTCAGTGTTTGGCTACTCTGACCTTTGTTCACTACGAATTAATTTTTTTCCTGTAAAGAATTCAAATAACCATGCCGTTTATTTTCTTTAAAAGTAGACTCAATAGTAAATCTATAAATATAAAGTATAACTCCTAATTATTGTTTTACAATTTTTAGTGAATTTCTAAAGTCAAAAAGGGGATTCAGAAATCACTCTGACCCTGTCTCACCAAAATTTAAATATCTCATAAAATACAACTCCTTTATTTACCCTGTTTCTTTCATATGAATATAGACTCAATAAGATTTAATTCTCTATCTTATTCACTATCTAAATCCATTTCTACTATTTTTAGTGATTTTCCAGATTTACGTCCTTACTGCTGTCCGATACTGTTTTAAAGGTAATTTCACCTTTTTCATGATTTACATGTAATAACTAGCATTTAGGCATACATAACACCAAACATGTCCTTGATTAGCCATTCTAACAGCTAATCATTATCAAGCATTTACATACCATTCATCAGCCATGTCATAAGATCATACACACAAAATGACTACGATGTTATACATGCCATACTCAAAATGAAACGCCTAGCTATACCAAAATAATCCTTGTGATAGTGTGCTTGGACCTCCGATATACTTCACGATCCCCGAGTTGACTTGACAAAACTATAAAAAGAAAGAAAATAAAGGGGGTATGCATTAAGCTTAGTAAGTTTGCATGCAAATAAATAACAACATTCATAAGAATTATCTTACTACTTGGCATGATACTACTTAATGCAACTTCATTAATTGTCATAGACATATTTTAAACTTCTTCACTTAATTACTTACTTAAATACTTACTTACTTAATCAAATTTATTAATACATTTTACTTACTTTTTTCCTTATCAAGCATACTTGAACATTATGTACTTACCTTTGCTCTTCTAGTATGAACTTGTCTTACCTTTTTAGCATAACTCATCTTACCTTACCTTACCTTGACATTCTCTTTAAATTTTCCCGTTGAACCACTTGGAATACTAAGGATACATGGGTACCTTACCATTTCCATAACTTGTCATGGTCTTACGTGGTATCCTTTTGAAACTTACCATTGCCATGTCTTGACATGGTCTTACATGGTATCCTTGCCTTATGAACTCACCAATGCCATGCCTTGGCATGGTCTTACATGGGACCTTTGCCTTATAGAAACCTATCAATGCCATGTATTGATATGGTCTTACATGATTTCCTTGCCTTAGAAACCTTACCAATTGCCATGCCTTGGCATGGCCTTACATGGTATCCTTAAACCCTAATGTCATGACATTTGTATCCTACACATTCCTAAGGTTCAACCGGGACTTTTTGAAATTACTTCTCCATCAAGTCATGCTTGAGTCTTCTTTGAATAATTTCATAAAATAAATATACACATGCTGGAAATTAACAACATTAACATAAAATAATAGAATATTGCATTTATTTACTGCAAACTTACCTCAAAACAAAATACGATCAACTATATCGATTTAGTCCACTATCTTTTTCTTTCCCTGGTCTAACTCCGGATGTCGTTCTTCTTGATCTATAATAAAAACTTTAGCTTATTTAAAACTCACATTTATTAAAACAGTCCTTGACTCAAACTTTGGCAAAATTACATTTTTACCCTTAAACTTTTACATATTTACACTTTTCCCCAAGGCTTGGAAATTAAACTTCATCCTATTTTCTTATGTTTTATGACATGCTGATCATTTTTCCCTTCTATGGCAACGTCAAATTCTCACTCTAACATGTACTTATGAACATTAGGTATTTTTACTGATTTTGTCGTTTTACTTGTTTTCACGTAAAATCGCTTAGCAAAAGTTATTTAACACAATTTCAAGCTTCATATTTTACCATAAAACATCAAAATAAACACATTTCACCTATGGGTATTTTTCCAAATATAAACCATAGGTTAAATTATTGCTAGAATAAGCTTTATCAAGTTACCGGGACTCCAAAAACGTAAAGAACATTAAAAACGGGGCTAAAACGGACTTACAATCGAGCTTGGAAGCTTGAAAAACCCGAACCATGTCTTCCTCATGTGAAATTCGGCCAAGGGGTTGAAGATGGACAAAAATTGGCTTTTAATTTTGTTTTTAATTCATTTTAATAACTAAATGAACAAAATGCCCTTAATTAAAAACTATGGTGTTTTATCTTCCTTTAGGTATTTTTGTCCAAACTAGTATAATGGTCTAATTACTATCCAAGGACCTCTAATTTAAAAACCCATTACTCACAAGTACTTAGTACCTTTGTGAACTAGAACACACATTTTACAACTTTTGCAATTTAGTCCTAAATATCAAATTGGACCCTCTATCGATAAAATTTCAAAACGAAATTTTCACACAATCATGCAATCATCCCATAGACCTTAAAATGCTAATAAAATAAATTTTTCTACCTTGAATTTGTGGTTTCGCAACCACTATTACGTTTAGGCCCTATTTCAGGATGTTACATTTCTCCCCC
The DNA here is from genome assembly GCF_007990345.1 of Gossypium hirsutum. Lineage (NCBI taxonomy): Eukaryota > Viridiplantae > Streptophyta > Magnoliopsida > Malvales > Malvaceae > Gossypium > Gossypium hirsutum. The sequence continues at coordinate 47,690,616 of NC_053427.1, forward strand.
CTTTAGGGATTTTTGTCCCCGAAAATCTTACCTGTAAAGAGATTTGGGTACTATTTTCGTATGGCCTCTTTCGGGCTCCCATGTAGCTTCGTCTACCCCATGTCTATTCCATAGTACTTTCACAAGTGCAATACTTTTTTTCCTTAATTGCTTTACCTCTCAAATTAGAATCTTTACCTGTTCTTCACCGTAAGTCATGTCTGGCTGAATCTCAACCTCTGTATGAGAAATCACATGTGACAGATCTAAACAATAATGATGTAGCATAGACACATGAAATACATCATGAATCTTCTCTAACTCAATCAGTAAAGCTAACTGATATGCTAATGGTCCGACTCCCTCAATCACTTCAAACGGTCCAATAAAACGAGGACTTAGTTTGCCTTTCTTGCCAAATCTGAGAACTTTCTTCCATGGGGATACTTTCAAAAACACTTTGTCACCAACTTGATACTCAATCTCTTTTCTCTTCAAATCTGCATACGACTTTTGTCTGTCTGAAGCTGCTTTCAAGCAATCTCTGATGACTTTTACTTTCTCTTCTGTTTCCTTAACTAGATCAACCCCGTAAATCTGATTTTCCTTGAGCTTTGTCCAATACAACGGTGTGCGACATTTACATCCATACAAAGCTTCATAAGGTGCCATCTTCAAACTCGACTGATAAATATTATTGTAGGCAAACTCTATTAATGGCAAGTACTTTTCCGAACTGCCTTGAAATTCCAGTACACAACATCTAAGCATATCTTCAAGCACCTAAATAACTCTCTCTAACTGAGTCGGTCTGAGGATGGAAAGCTGTACTAAAACTCAACTTTGTGCTCGAAGCTTCCTATAATTTCTTCCAAAATCGTGAAGTAAATCTCGGATCTCTGTTTGAAATGATCGATAATGGTATCTCGTGTAGTCTGACTATCTCTAAAATATACAACTCGACCAACTTGTCAAGTGAATAATCCATACGAACTGGGATAAAATGAGCTGACTTCGTTAACTTATCAATCACAACCCATACTGCATCTTTCTTTCTCGGTGCCAATGGCAATCCTATCACAAAATCCATAGTAACTCGGTCCTATTTCCACTCAGGGACTAGCACAGGCTGCAATAAACCTGAAGGTACCTTATGTTCTACCTTTACCTACTGACAGATCAAGCATCTAGAAACAAACTCTGAAATGTCCCTTTTCATTCCTACCCACCAGTACATTTTCTTCAAATCATTATACATCTTTGTACTACCTGGATGAATAGATAAGGAACTACTATGTGCTTCCTGTAAGATCTTTCAAATAAGCTCATCATTCTTCGGTACACATACCCTGTCTCTGAACATCAAACAACCGTCAGAACTGATCTAAAAATCTGACTCTATATCCGACTCACACTGAGCCCTTTTGGCTAACAACTCACTGTCATTTTTCTGAGCTTCACAAATTTCTTCAAGAAACATCGGTTTAGCTCTCAACTCAGCTAAGATAAAACCATCATCTGATAAGGCTAGACTAGTGTTCAAAGCTCTTAATGCAAACAAAGATTTCCTACTCAAAGCATCAGCGACAACGTTTGCCATACCTGGGTGATAATCGATCACTAGCTCATAATCTTTAATCAACTCTAACCATTCTTTGCCTCAAATTCAAATCTTATCAAGTCATCAAATATTTCAAACTTTTGTGATCAGTGAATATGTCGCACTTCTCACCGTACAAATGATGTCTCTAGATCTTCATCGCAAAAACAATGGCAGCTCACTAAATCATGTGTCAGATAGCTCTTCTCATGTGGCTTTAGCTGTCTAGAGGCATAAGAAATTACCTTTCCTTCCTGTATAAGTACACAACCAAGTCCATTCATGGATGCATCACTGTAAATCACAAACTTCTTACCTGGTTCTGGTTGTACTAAAACAGAAGCTTTAGTCAACAATGCCTTTAACTTGTCAAAACTTTGTTGACACTTCTCAGTCCATTCAAAGTTGACATCCTTTCACAGTAATCTTGTCAGCAGGGTAGCTATCATGGAAATTCCCTCTACAAATCGTCTATAATATCCGGTAAGACCAAGAAAACTTCTAACTTCTGATATATTCCTAGGAGGCTTCCAATCAACAATGGCTAAAATCTTACTCGGATCAATCTTGATACCTTCACCTGAGACAATATGTCCAAGAAAACCAACTTCTCGTAACCAAAACTCACTTTTGCTAAACTTGGTATACAACTAATTATCTCTCAGAATCTGTAAAACTATTCTCGAATGCTCTGCATGCTTAGTCTTATCATGAGAATAAATCAAGATATCATCAATGAACACAACTACAAACTTATCCAAGTACGGTCTGAAAATTTGATTCATTTTGTCCATGAAAATGGCAGGAGCATTAGTTAAGCCAAATGGCATCACAAGGAACTCATAATGACCATACCTAGTTCAGAAAGCAGTCTTCAGGACATCTGACTCTTCAACTCGCAACTGATAGTATCTGGATCTCAAATCTATCTTGGAGAACACAGTGGCTCCCTTCAATTGATAAACAGATCATCAATTCTAGGCAATGGATACTTGTTCTTTAATGTTACCTTGTTAAGCTGCCGATAATCTATGCACAATCTCATCAATCCGTCTTTCTTTTTCACAAATAGCACTAGTGCACCCAATGGTGAACTATTGGGTCTTGCAAAGCCTTTATCTGTTAATTCCTGCAACTGAGCTCTCAATTCTTTCAATTCCAACAGGGCCATTCTAGAAGGAGCAATAGAAATGGGTGTGGTACCTGGAATCAACTCAATACCAAACTCAACTTCTCTAACAGGAGGCAAACCTAGTAGTTCTTTCGGAAACACATCGGGAAACTCACATGCCACAAGCATTGATTCAATTTCCAATTCTAGATCTTTAATGTTCAACACAAAAGCAAGATAAGCTTTATACCCTTTTCTCAAACATTTCTAAGCAAACATAACAGAAATCATGGCAAATGAACTATCTGACTCTTCTGAATTAACCCGAAGAATTTCACCATTTTTCTCATTTCAACTCAATGAATTTCTTTCCACAATTCACTATCACATCATGTATAGTCAACCAATCCATACCAAGAATCACATCAAACTCATCAAATGGCCTCTAATCATCAAAGGGTAATTTCTACATACTTTATCCACTAATACATGCTTGCCTAATGAATTCGATACTTTAATCACAAATTCTATAGATTCTATAGGCATACTCATACTAGGCATCAATTTCATGCAAACATATGAATGGGTTGAACCCGGATCAATTATAGTAATAACTCTAGTATCATGGAGAGAAAATGCACCCGTAATCACCTCGGGGGAGGATGCCTATTTGCGAGCACGGATAGCATAAGTCCTCGCAGGTGCTCTAACATCTAGCCTCACTACTGAATCTCTAGATGCACCTCTATTACTTGCCCTAGCTCCAAAATTTCTAGTGGTCTGCCTCTGACAAGAGCTTTGTCTAATCTTACACTTGGTATTGCTTCCCTTTTAAGCATCTCGGGACACTCCCGAATAAAATGGTCTGGTGCACCATATCGAAAAAAACCTGTCTCAGTTGCTCGACACTGACCTAGGTGACGTCGACCATATCAGGGACACTCTGGTCTATCAGGCTGAACACTGCCAACACTTGCAATCGAAAAGGTCTGAGCTTTCAGACTCATAAATCTTCTGCCTCTATTTCGGCTAGAATATCCAGCTGAAAATTTAGATCTAGTGGAGAACTCTCTAGGCCCCTTGGATGTTGACTGAAATGACTTGTTCATTAGTCTTTTCTTCGTGTCTTGCATCTCTATTTCAACTTTGCCCTTTCTTTTTAACAGCTCCTCTACCTTATAGGCTCTCTTAACTAGGATAACAAACTCTTTTATTTCTAGGACACCAATAGACAATCGGATATCATCATTAAGCCCATCCTCAAATCTTTTGCACATAATAGCCTCTGTAGACACACACTCTTGAGCATAATTGTTGAGTCTAACAAACTCACGCTCATATTCAGTCACTGTCATATTGCCCTGTTTCAACTCTAGAAACTCTTTTCTTTTCTGGTCAACAAACCTCTGATTGATGTACTTTTTACGAAATTCCTCCTGAAAGAAATCCCAAATGACTCTCTCTTTCGATACAACTGATATAAGTGCCTTCCACCAATGGTAGGCCGAATCTCTAAGAAGTGATACAACACATTTCATACATTCTTCAGGTGTGTAGGATAACTCATCAAAGACTCTGATAGTATTCTCAAGCCAAAATTCTGTCGTTTCTGCATCATCATCTTTTAAAGCTCGAAACTCTTCGACTTCTTGTTTTCTGATTTTATCAACTGGTGGTTTTTCTTTTATAACCGTACTTTTGATTGGGGGAGCTACATTGGTGGTCTGATGATCATGAGGGGTGGAGGTCTAACAGCCAGATTCGTACGAATGAACTCGGCAAACCATTCATTCATAGCTTGGAAGAAGGCTTCTCGAGCCCCTCCTCCCTGACTAATTGTAACGGGCCTTTCACTTCTATTTGGTGGCACCGTTCCTTCTGCAGGAGCGGGTGCATTACTCTCTACATCATCTGCACCAGCTTGTTTGGGATCCATAACTATAAAAGAAAACATTTTAAAATCGTCAAGAGTCGTCACACTATCAACACATAAGTATGGCATGTATAGCTAGACTCTTACTCATACTAAATATTTTGAGAACCAACTAAACCTTTTCTCTGATACCAATAAATGTAACACGCCTTCCAAATATAAACCCTAGGTTAAATTATTGCTAGAATAAGCTTAATCAAGTTATCGGGACTCCAAAAACGTAAAGAAAGTTAAAAACAGGGCTAAAACAGACTTACAATCGAGCTTAGAAGCTTGAAAAACCCTAGCTATGTCTTCCTCATGTGAAATTCGGCCAAGGGGTTGAAGATGGACAAAAATTGGCTTTGAATTTTGTTTTTAATTCATTTTAATAACTAAATGACCAAAATGCCCATAATTAAAAACTATGGTGTTTTATCTTCCTTCAGGTATTTTTGTCCAAACTAGTATAATGGTCTAGTTACTATCCAAGGACCTCCACTTTAAAATCCCATTACTGTTCCTTTGTGAACTAGAACAAACATTTTACAACTTTTGCAATTTAGTCCTAAATACCAAATTGGACCCTCTATCGATAAAATTTCTAAATGAAATTTTCACACAATCATGCAATCATGCCATAGACCTTAAAATGATAATAAAATAAATTTTTCTACCTCAAATTTATGGTTTCACAACCACTATTCTGTTTTGGCCCTATTTCAGGATATTACATATCTAGTGAGTGAATGTATGTAGGTTTGATAAGTATGAAATCTGATGTGGGTAAGCAAGAAATCTATGGAAACAAGAAAAATGGAAGAATGCAGCAAAATATATTGACTAACATGACAAATTTATTAACAAAGAGCATAAGTTTTCTATCATTATAACTATGGTTATTTACTCAAAATAAAACAAACTATCATGAAATAAGTAAAAGAATGAAGAGAATAGAGGGAAAACTAAACAAACGCAAGAGGGAGGAGCTTTAAGTTATCGAAGGTGGTGCTATGGTCGGCGCACGGCCGTGCCAAGTAGGGCGTGTGAAGTTGCAGTAGCTAGGGTTAGGGATTTTAGGGAAGGGGTGATGAATAGTGAGGGGTTTATATAGATTTTGGGGCACACAGATGTGATGCACTCTCGTGTGCCCTTATTTGAGCCCGTGTTTATCGTGATTTTCAAATTTGAGTGCATCAGAAATTTGTCACACTGCCATGTCGGACGGTCGTGTTTTGTTTCATTCGCTTCCCCCACGCCCGTGTACGGATGTCCACGCCTGATTTATTTTATCAATCTTGAGCACGGTTGATGGGCACGGGCGTGTCACAGCTCGTGCTAAATTCTCAGTTTCAACCAATGTTTATAGACACGGGCGTGCCACACGCCCGTGTTGGTTTGGCAGACTCACCCACGACCACGTCGCACGGCTGTGGCAACTTATCGTATCTCGTGTTAAGGAAAAATTTTTCCCTATTTTCACACGGCCCTATCACATGGCCGTGTCTCCTCCCGTGGTGTGAGCATGGCCTAAGGCACGCCCGTGTGCCTGCCCGTGTGGATTAGAAAACATGTGTTTCAATGACTCAGTTAGTGATTAGATGTTAAAAACTAAAATTTTAAAGAAGTTAACGTTGTTAGTACTCGGGTTGCCTCCTGAGAAGCGCTTATTTATAGTCTAAGCTCGACTTACCTTTATGTTGCATGGTCATGGTGGTGTGAGGAGTTCACACTTCTCATCCCTGCTATCAACTTTATCAAAATAAGGTTTAAGACGAGTACTGTTTACCTTAAAAGTGCCAAATTTGGGATGAATTACCTCGACTGTACCATATGGGAATATGTTGAATACCGTACGAGGGACTGCTCCGTTAGGTTCAGAAGTGGCAATATGAGGGTCTACTACATCTAGTAGTACTTTGTCTCCAACCTTAAGTTGATATGGTGAGATATTGAGCTCGTCATGGTATGGTTTTGGTTTATCGTGTGTCCTCGATTTATGTGTCTGCCATTCATCTAGTTCTTCGAGTTGTAGTGTAACATCCTAAAATAGGGCCTAGTCAGAATAGTGGTTTCGGGACCACAAATATGACATCAAAATATTTATTTTGATGATTATTATAAGGCCTAGAATATGAGTATAAGCATGTGTTAAAGTTTCATGAAGAAATTCTTTGAGTAAGGTGTTCAATTGGAAATTTGGGACTAAATTGAATAAATTGCAAAACTTGATTTCTAGAAGCAATTTGTATGAAATTGCTTTAGATTATGAATTAGAAGGTCTTGGAGAGAAATTTTTCAAAATTCTAAATTTTTGGACAAAAATGGGCTTACATGGATGAAATTTTAAAGAAAGGGCATAAAGGCATTTTGGTCATTTGTCATTTTAATGAATTAAAATAGGAAAAATCAAGCCAAAATCAGCCATTTTCTCCTTCATCTAGCTAAAATTTTGGGTTCTCCATAGCTAGGGTTTCAAGCTTTCCAAGCTCAATAGTAAGTGCTCCTAAGCCCCGTTTTTCATACTCTCCGTATTTTTTAAATCTCGGTAGCTTGCTCTCTCCATTTCTACCCATATTTCATGCTAGGGTTCATGTTTAAAAATTTACCCATGCATGAGTTGCTTGTATTTTGATGGATTATGGAGGGATATGAAAGATGAATGTGTATTAAACATTTTTTCCTAGTTGATTTTCATAAAAACCCTCATAGGGACTATTTTGCAAAAGATGTAAATGTATGGTAGAAATGAGAAAATAATGGATAATATGGGCTACCATAAGAAGGAAAAGTGTTCTGCTAGGCTTGGATTAGATTAAGAGTGCACGTGTTTCATTATACGAGCTTAGGGACTAAATCGTAAAATTGAAAGGTTAGAGGAAATATGGTCATTTGGACCGGGAGTAGATATTAAACTTGTAAAACATAATGTAGCGTATTAATGAGTTAATTTTGTTGATATAGACCCCAAGGAACAAATTCCGAACGTCGATCGTGGTAAACACAAGGTTTCAGAATAACCGAAACACAACTCCGAAATGAATCCTAGGTAAGCTCGGATAACTTAAAGTAAAACCCTAATATGCATAATTGTATGACTTATGAATGCTTGATGATTGCATTTTCTATTGGTATGAAATATCATAAAAATGCATATTGATGATAACATGTGAAAAATATCTCGGTTGAGGTTGACAAAGGGAATTCGATGGATAAACCCTCATTGACATGTGAACTGATATCCTGCATGTGTTGTAGTAAGGATTTAGCCCAGACAGGTAATCCGTGCTCTCAAGTATGGAAAGGATCTAGCCCAGACTGGTGTTCCTTGAATGATCAAGCCTCCCGAAGAATATGTGTGCATTATGGATTTAGCCCGAACGGGTAATCCAATTTGGGTCTGAATTTACCCTGGATTGGTAATTCAGATCTGAACTCAGAAAGGGTGTTTGTCGCAATAAAGGATTTAGCCTGGACTGGTAATCCTGACATCACCTTACAAGTTCATGATATGGGGGATTTAGACTGGACTGTTAATCCTGCCATGAGGTGCGAGATTCGCGGGAGTGCATATACGTGAAATGATCATTCGTAAGAATTGACGGATAATGGGTATTCCATTGAGATTTCCTAGAAACTCAACGGGATTAATATGATGTATGCCAATAAGATGATCAATGATGAGCTCATCTACATAAATTACGTGATGCTTTGTTATGTAACTAACTCATTGATTGAGTGCATGTGATAGGGAATCGTTTCATACTTGATGATTTCATGATTTAGATATGGATGTATGCTAATTACTCGGTAAGTTTACTTTCCGGTTATTCGAGCTTACTAAGCATGAAAATGCTTACCCCCTCTCTTTTCTCTATTTTATAGAGCTCGAGGACTCATAAAGATTGGAAGACAATTGGAGAGTCAACACACTATCAACCAAACAAGCTTCGTTATAAAGACTCCGTTTATTTTGTTCAATGGCATGTATAGTATTTTTGAGTATTTTGTTATATGTGTCATTTGATTCGCCAAGTAAAGGCATGTAAAAATATGTTTATTCCTTTGTATGTGGCCATGAAAATTGGCTTAACTTAAGTATGCTATGACCTACAATTTTATGCATGGTTTTAATTATAAATGATGGGTTGCTATCAATTGGCAATGAGTCACATGAATGAGCCAATTTCGAATGGATTAATGTGACATGGGAACCTATGACACTGAAGAGGAAATAACCATTTATCTATGAAACCAATGATATGAGGTTTCCATACAACTAACTTCATCAAGATCATTTACAAGTGTATAATCATGTTTTACTTTGAATTTGGTATCTATTAAGAAGAAGAAGTAGAAAGGGGTGACTAAAGGCTTGGAAAATAGCCTATTAAGGTCCACATGGTTAGACACATGGGGATGTGTCTAGGCCATGTGTGACACACGGCCCATCCCCATGGGTGTGTGGTATGGCAGTGTGTCCCCTGCACCTAAAACTTTAAGTCAGATTAGCACACAGGTAGGACCCACGGGCGTGTGTCTAGGCCGTGTTAATTTAACAGAATGCTCAAGTTTGGGACACGGGGTGAGCCCATGGGCTTGTGTCTTGGCCGTGCCTAAAAGTTAGCGTTGCCCACTGGTTAAAGGCATGGACGTGCCCTAGGCCACATGTGTGTGGGTGACCACACGGCCCATAATACATGGGCGTGTGAGTCCACACGGCCCACCTACATGGGCGTGTGCCCCTTTATGTTAAGAAAAATTTTCTGAGGAGCCCAAGGTTAATCGAACATGCTCGTATTTGTCCCGCATTGCCTTCCGATATGTTATAGGTCTTGAAGGCCTATACAAGGGACGAGATGTTCATGATTGAAAAGTTTTAAACTCAAATGAAATTTTGTAACTTGAGTTAGTATACTGAAAGTGTAAAGTTCCGGTAATGCCTCGAGCCCTATCCCGGTGTTGGATACGGGTTAGGGGTGTTATATTTATTGGTATCAGAGCTACGGTTTAATCGGTTCTAGGACTACTGTAGAGGATGTTAAAGTTCGTTATACATGCCATTATTTGAATGTTGATAGTGTGACGTCTCCTAATTGTTTAAATTGTTTTGAATATAGTAAATGTCTTCCAATCAAACACAAGATGAGTCCGAGGGAGCCGAGAGCCACTCTCCATCTTTCGTACAATGAGCTGTATCTAGTAGTAGTAGAAGGCTGATGTCAAAAGGCCGAGAAGAGGCCCGAGCCACCTTCTTTGATATGATGGATGAGTGGTTTAGGGATTATCTAAGAAATCGCCCCAATATACCAAGACCTCCCTCGTCCCTAACCAACCTGATGAAGATGCGTCACAAGGTATGGCACCGGTGAGAATCGGTAAAGCCCCGGTAGATAAGCTTAGAACGTATGAGGCTGAGGAATTTAGAGTGAAAGTTGATGATGATGCTAAAAGAGACGAGTTCTAGCTCGAGAATACTACGCGGGTGCTAGATGATTTGTCATGCACACCCAAGGAATGTTTAAAGTGTGTTGTGTCCCTTTTGAAGGACACTGCATACAATTGGTGGAAGACCGTATCCTCGGTAGTGCCGAAGGAAAATATTACTTGGGATTTCTTCCAAGCAAAGTTTAGGAAGAAATATATTAGCCAACGATTTTTGGACTCGAAGCGAAAGGAGTTCTTGGAACTTAAACAAGGTAACAAGACTGTAGCGGAATACAAGAGAGAGTTTGTACGACTAAGTCAGTACGCAACTGAATCGGTCCAAACGGAATCGAAAATGTGTAAACACTTCGAGGAAGGTCTGAATGAGGACATCAAGTTGTTGTTTGGGATCTTGGAAATACGGGAGTTTTTCGCATTGGTTGGTCGAGCCAAGAAGGCCGAGGAACTTAATAATGAAAGAAAACAAGCTAAAAGAGAAGCTCGAGTTTCAAGCAAGATGCCTAGCGGTAAAACACTCTCGTTCTCTACGAAGAAAGCCAAGAGCCTGCAGGAACACTCCACTTCGTCAGTGGGATATTAGGGTAGATCAAGAAGCTCTAAGCGACGAGGTCAAAAGTCTTCCTCCCTGATAGTGACTAGCATGGGGAGTGCAGATGATCAAAAACTGAAGTGTAAGAGCTGCAACAAATTTCACTTCGGAGAGTGCTGAATAAAAAGCGGCAGATGTTTCAGATGTGGTTCACTTGATCATTTTCTCAGAGACTGCCCAAAACGAGCTGAAAAAGATGAGGAATTAGCTCTAAAGTCGAATGCTCCCATTCCATGAGGTAGACCTCCGAGATACCCTAGAGTGCTAGTGGCAGTCGAGTTGTGATGAAAGACACTGCAAAATTAGAGGTTCAAGTCCCGGCAAGAACGTATGCAATACGTGCTCGAGAGGAAGCCTCTACTCCTGATGTTATTACAGGTACTTTCTCTCTTTTTAATACAAGTGTTGTTGCTTTAATTGACCAGGGGTCAACACATTTATATATCTATATAAGATTGGCGTCTAGTATGAACATATTTGTTGAACCTACAGAATTTATCGTTAGAGTGTCGAACCCACTAGACAGATCAGTCCTAGTTGATAAAGTCTGTAAGAATTGTCTTTTGACGATTCAAGGTCATTGTTTTCCGGCTAACCTTATGTTATTACCATTTGATGAATTTGATGTAATACTTGGTATGGATTGGTTAGCCCTTCATGATGTAACTGTGAATTGTGGTAGCAAGTATATTAAGTTAAAATGCCCGAATAGTAAGATTCTACGGGTCGAATCAAGAGAATTGGGTTTGTTGTCGATTGTAATCACGGAAATGGTTGCTCAGAGATATATGAGGAAAGGATATAAAGCCTACCTTGCATTTGTACTGAACACTAAGGAAACAGAGCTGAAGATCGAGTCTGTGCCGATAGTTTGTGAGTACCCAAATGTGTTTCTGGAGAAATTACCCGGATTACCTCCTGAAGGGGAAATAGAGTTTGGTATTGAATTGGTGCCAGAGACAACTCCCATTTCTATTGCACCATATAGAATGGCACCTACCGAGTTGAAGGAGTTAAAAGCACAGTTGCAAAAGTTGACGGATAAAGGATTCGCTAGGCCAATTTTTTCACATTGGGGTGCCCCTGTGTTGTTCGTAAAGAAGAAAGATGGTTCGATAAGACTATGTATCGATTATCGGCAACTGAACAAGGTGACTATCAAGAATAAGTATCCTTTACCAAGGATCGATGACTTGTTTGACCAGTTGAGAGGAGCCACCATATTCTCCAAGATAGACTTGAGGTCTGGCTATTATCAGCTGCGAGTTAAAGACTCGGATGTACCCAAGACAGCTTTCAGAACGAGGTATGCCATTATGAATTTATTGTCATGCTGTTTGGGATGACGAATGCATCAGCTGTGTTTATGGATCTAATGAATAGGATCTTTCGGCCATATTTGGATAAGTTTGTCGTAGGGTTTATTGACGACATTTTGATCTACTCTAAAGATGAGATAGAGCATGCGAAGCACTTGAGAATTGTGTTGCAGACCTTGCGGGAAAAGCAACTGTATGCTAAGTTTAGCAAGAGTGAGTTTTGGCTCCAGGAAGTTGGATTTTTAGGTCATATAGTTTCGGGTGAAGGCATCAGAGTTGATCCAAGTAAGATTTCTACAATTGTTGAATGGAAACGCCTAAGAATGTAATCGAGGTTAGAAGCTTTTTGGGCTTAGCCGGTTACTATCAAAGGTTTGTAAAAGGCTTTTCCATAATAGCAACTCCGATGACAAAGTTGCTATAAAAAGAAGTTAAGTTTGAATGGATAGAGAAGTTTCAGCAAAGTTTTGAGAAGTTAAAGACATTGCTGATCAAACCTCCTATTTTAGTGCTACCTGAACCGGAAAAAGAATTTGTGGTCTACAGTGATGCATCCTTAAATGGATTGGGTTGTGTGCTTATGTAAGATGGAAAGGTGATAGCCTATGCTTCACGGCAATTGAATCCACACGAGAAGAATTATCTAACCCACGACCTAGAACTGGCTGCTATAGTTTTGGCCTTAAAAATTTGGAGGCATTTTTTGTGTGGTGAGACTTGTCGTATATTCACAGACCACAAGAGTTTGAAATATTTGATGACTCAGAAAGAATTAAATTTGAGATAGCGGAGATGGTTAGAATTAATTAAGGATTATGATCTGAATATCAGCTATCACCCGAGAAAGGCGAATGTGGTCACCGATGCATTGAGTAGAAAATATTTGTATGCTTTGAGAACCATGGATACTCGTTTGACATTGCTTGATGATGGTTCAGTTCTGGCCGAGCTAGAGGCTAGGCCACCATTTCTGTAGGAAATTCATGATGCTCAGCTTAATGATGATGACTTGCAAGCAAAAAGGGTTCAATGTGAGTCTAGTGTTGAGTCAGATTTTTGAATCAGTCCTGATGGACGCTTAATGTTTAGAGATAGGGTTTGTGTACCAAAAGACAATGCACTTATTCGGAAGATTTTGCAAGAAGCCCATAACAGTCGTTTATCTATTCACTCAGGAAGTATTAAGATGTACAACGATTTAAAGAAGATGTACTGGTAGAGCAGTATGAAAAGAGATGTTTCTGAATTTGTATCGAAATGCCTAGTATGTCAGCAAATTAAAGCTGAACATCAAGTGCCTTCAGGTTTGTTACAGCCTGTAATGGTCCCCCAATGGAAGTGGGACAGAGTTACTATGGATTTTGTGACAGGATTGCCATTAACTCTGAAAAAGAAAGATGCCATATGGGTTGTAGTGGATAAGTTGACGAATTCAGCTCATTTTATCCCTGTAAGGATAGATTATTCCCTTGATAGATTGGCCAATTTGTACATTTCTGAGATAGTAAGATTACACGGAGTACAACTGTCGATTATTTCAGACAGAGATCCGAGGTTCACTTCGAGATTCTGGAAGAAGTTACAAGAAGCCTTGGGTACAAAGTTGAGCTTTAGCACAGCTTTTCACCCTCAGACCGATGGCCAGTCTGAGTGGATAATTTAGATTCTCGAGGACATGTTGCGTTGTTGCATTCTCGAATTTCAGGGTAGCTGGGAAAAATTCCTGCCATTAGTAGAATTTGCCTACAACAATAGTTTCCAAACAAGTTTGAAGATGGCGCCTTATGAGGCCTTGTATGGTAGGAAGTGTCGAACTCCATTATACTGGACAGAACTCAAAGAAAATCAGATTCATGGAGTTGATCTGATTAAAGAAACAGAAGAAAAAGTTAAAGTGATAGGGGGTTGTTTAAAAGCGGCATCAGATAGGCAAAAGTTTTATGCTGATTTGAAAAGAAAGGAAATTGAGTTTCAAGTTGGAGATAGAGTATTCTTGAAAGTATCTCTGTGGAGAAAGGTATTGAGATTTGGTCGAAAATGTAAACTAAGTCCACGATTTATCAGACCGTACGAGATTACCGAAAGAGTTAGACTGTTAGCCTATCGTTTGGTGTTGCCACCCGAACCGGAAAAGATTCATGATGTGTTCCATGCATCCATGTTAAGGAGATACCGATCAGACCCCTCTCATGTGATTTCATTGACTGAGATTGGAATTCGACTGGACATGACTTACAGAGAGGAACCGGTTAAGATATTGGCTCGTGAAGTTAAACAGTTGAGAAATAAAGATGTGGCTCTTGTAAAAGTTCTCTAGCATTTACATTGTGTAGAAGAGGCTACATGGAAGCCGGAAGAAACCATGAGAAGTCAATATCCGAATCTGTTTTCTGGTAAGACTTTCGAGGACGAAAGTCCCTAAGGGGGAGAGAAATGTAACATCCCGAAATAGGGCCTAGTCGAAATAGTGGTTTTGGGACCACAAATCTGACATCAAAATATTTATTTTGATGATTATTATAAGGCCTAGAATATGAATATAAGCATGTGTTAAAGTTTCATGAAGAAATTCTTTGAGTAAGGTGTTCAATTGGAAATTAGGGACTAAATTGAATAAATTGCAAAACTTGATTTCTAGAAGCAATTTGTATGAAATTGCTTTAGATTATGAATTAGAAGGTCTTGGAGAGCAATTTGCCCAAATTCTAAATTTATGGACAAAAATAGGCTTGCATGAATGAAATTTTAAAGAAAGGGCATAAGGGCATTTTGGTCATTTGTCATTTTAATGGATTAAAATGGGAAAAATCAAGCCAAAATCAGCCATTTTCTCCTTCATCCAGCCGAAAATTTGGGGTTCCCCATGGCTAGGGCTTTAAGCTTTCCAAGCTCAATAGTAAGTGCTCCCAAGCCCTATTTTTCATGCTCTCCGTATTTTTGAAATCCCGGTAGCTTGCTCTCTCCATTTCTACCAATATTTCATGCTAGGGTTCATGTTTAAAAATTTACCCATGCATGATTTGCTTGTATTTTGATGGATTCTATAGGGATATGAAAGATGAATGTGTATTAAACATTTTTTCCTAGTTGATTTTCATGAAAAACCCTTATAGGGACTATTTTGCAAAAGATTTAAATATGGTAGAAATGAGAAAATAATGGATAATGTGAGCTACCATAAGAAGGAAAAGTGTTCGGCTAGGCTTGGGTAAGATTAAGAGTGCATGTGTTTCATTATACGAGCCTAGGGACTAAATCGTAAAAATGTGAAAGGTTAAGGGCAAAATGGTCATTTGGACCGGGAGTAGATATTAAACTTGAAATACATAATGTAGCATATTAATGAGTTAATTTTGTTGATATAGACCCCGAGGAACAAATTTCGGAGGTCGATCGTGGTAAGCACAAGGTTTCGGAATAACCGAAACACAACTCCGAAAAGAATACCAGGTAAGTTCAAAAAACTTAAAGTAAACCCCTAATATGCATAATTGTATGATTTATGAATGCTTGATGATTGCATTTGCTATTGGTATGAAATATCATAGGAATGCATATTGATGATAACATGTGATGAGGTTTACAAAGGGAATTCGATGGATAAACCTTCATTGACATGTGAACCGATATCCTGCATGTGTTGCAGTAAGGATTTAGCCCAGACAGGTAATCAGTGATCTCAAGTATGGAAAGGATCTAGCCTGGATGGGTGTTCCTTGAATGATCAAGCCTCCCGAAGAATATGTATGCATTATGAATTTAGCCCAGACGGGTAATCCAATTTGGGCCTGAATTTAGCCTAGACTGGTAATTCAAATCTGAACTCAAAAAGGGTGTTTGTCGCAATAAGGGATTTATCCTGGACTGGTAATATCGACATCACCTTACGAGTTCATGATATGGGGGATTTAGCCTGGACTGGTAATCCTGCCATGAGGTGCAAGGTTCGCGAGAGTGCATATACGTGAAATGATCATTCGTAAGAATTAACAAATAATCTGTATTCCATCAAGATTTCCTAGAAACTCAATGGGATTAATATGATGTATGTTAATAAGATGATCAATGATGAGCTCATCTACATAAATTACGTGATGCTTTGTTATGTAACTAACTCATTGATTCAGTGCATGTGACAGGGAATCGTTTCATAATTGATGATTTCATGATTTAGATATGGATGTATGCTAATTACTCGGTAAGTTTACTTTTCGATTATTCGAGCTTACTAAGCATGAAAATGCTTACCCCCTCTCTTTTCTCTGTTTTACAGAGCTCGAGGACTCATAAGGATTGGAAGACAATTGGAGAGTCAACACACTATCAACTAAACAAGCTTCGTTATAAAGACTGTTTATTTTGTTCAATGGCATGTATAGTATGTTTGAGTAGTTTGTTATATGTGTCATTTGATTTGCCAAGTAAAGGCATCTAAAAACATGTTTATTCCTTTGTATATGGCCATGAAAATTGGCTTAACTTAAGTATGTTATGACCTATGATTTTATGCATGGTTTTAATTATCAATGATGGGTTGCTATTAATTGGCAATGAGTCACATGAATGAGCCAATTTCGAATGGATTAATGTGACATGGGAACCCATGACACTGAAGAGGAAATAACCATTTATCTATGAAACCAATGATATGAGGTTTCCATTCAACTAACTTCATAAAGATCATTTACAAGTGTATAATCATGTTTTACTTTGAATTTGGTATCTATTAAGAAGAAGAAGTAGAAAGGGGTGACTAAAGGCTTGGAAAATAGCCTATTAAGGTCCACATGGTTAGACACATGGGCGTGTGTCTAGGTCGTGTGTGACACACGGCCCATCCCCATGGGTGTGTGGTATGGCAGTGTGTCCCCTGCACCTAAAACTTTAAGCTAAATTAGCACACGGGTAGGACCCACGGGTGTGTGTCTGGGCCGTATTAATTTAACAAAATGCTCAAGTTTTGGACACAGGGTGAGCTCACAGGCGTGTGTCTTGGCTGTTCCTAAAAGTCAGTGTTGCCCATGGGTTAAAGGAATGGACGTACCCTAGGCCACACGGGCGTGGGTGACCACACGGCCCATCATACACGGGCGTGTTAGTCCACACGGCCCACCTACACGAGCGTATGGCCCTTTATGTTAAGGAAAATTTTCTGAGGAGCCAAGGTTAATCGAACGTGCCCGTATTTTTCCCGCATTGCCTTCCGATATGTTATAGGTCTTGAAGGACTATACAAGGGACGAGATGTTCATGATTGAAAAGTTTTAAATTCAAATGAAATTTTGTAACCCGAGTTAGTTTACTGAAGGTGTAAAGTTTCGGTAATGCCTCGAGCCCTATCCTGATGTTGGATACGGGTTAGGTGTGTTACATGTTGCCTTCGTTCTTCATAGATAAGTCCATTTTTGTTACTCGAACATGGCTCAGGTGTGTTCTTTGAACGTGTTTCCTGGCAGGAAGGTTTCACCACTTGATCACTTTTAGCAGTATGATTTATACAACCACCTTCAATTTTCTATGTGTTACTCAAATTGCGAGCTTGAAGGGTGATTGTTTCGTCTCCACACGAAGTGTGAGTTCACCTGTGCCAGCTAAAAAGGTCCTCCCTAAAATTAAAAGAACGTTACTATCCTCCTCTATGTCTAGAACAACGAAATCAACTGGGAATATAAATTTGTCAATTTTAACGAGTACATTTTCAATAATACCCATAGGAAATCTGATTATTTTATCAGCTAATTGAATACTCATCCTAGATTGTTTGGATTTCGTAAGACCTAGTTGCTCAAACATTTTGTAAGGCATGACATTGATGCTAGCCCCTAAATCAGCCAAAGCATTATTAACATCTAAGCTAGCAATTAAATAAGGAATTGTAAAACTCCTTGGATCTTTTAATTTGTTGGGCGGCTTATTCTATAGAATAGCTAAGTAAACTGCGTTCAGCTCC
The DNA here is from genome assembly GCF_007990345.1 of Gossypium hirsutum. Classification (NCBI taxonomy): domain Eukaryota; kingdom Viridiplantae; phylum Streptophyta; class Magnoliopsida; order Malvales; family Malvaceae; genus Gossypium; species Gossypium hirsutum. The sequence continues at coordinate 47,708,524 of NC_053427.1, forward strand.
ACATGCGACGCTTCATCCAACTTCCATTTATTTGCTAAAAGCTCCTTTAAAAATTTGACTGCGTTTGGCATCTGCAAAAGGGCTTCAATAAATGGTAAGTTAATGTGTAATTTCTTTAATAGTTTAAGGAATTTACTAAATTATTCATGTGTGTGGTCTTTCCTTGTCGCATTTTGGTATGGCACTCATGGTTTGTACTCTTTACTTATCGGTTTCTGCTCGCTATGGTCTGCCCCCACATTTACCTTTGCTTACCACAGTTTCTTGCCTGGGTTTTGGTTCAGATGTAACTAACCCTTCCTCATTTTGAATGGCAATCGCATTGAGTTGCTCCCTTGGGTTAGATTCAGCGTTACTCGGCAGGCTACCTTGTGGTCGTTCAGATATCAATTTAGCTAGTTGGCCTATCTGAGTTTCGAGCCTTTGGATCGATGCTTGTTGATTTTTAAGTGCTGTCTCAGTATTTTGGAAACGAGTTTCTGACACCAAGATGAATTTTGTTAGCATCTTCTCAAGGTTCGGCTTTTTCTCTTGCTTGTAAGGTTGTTGTTGGAAGCCTGGAGATGGTGGGGGTTTCTGATTCCCTTGGCCTCCCAATGAGAAATTTGGGTGGTTCCTCCATCCTGCATTGTAAGTGTTACTATAAGGATTATTTTGAGGTTAAGGATTATTACCCATATAATTTAATTGCTCGTTTTCCATGTTGTGGCCATAGGGTGGGTATTCTGAATTGCTCAATCCTCCTCCACTTGCATTACATTGTATTGCTGGGTGAACCTGTGAAGAACCAAGAAAACCATCAATTTTTCTATTCAAAATCTCTACCTGGTTAGAGAGCATGGTGAGCAAATCGACGTTAAAAATGCCGGCTGTTTTCGTTGGCTTTTTCCTCATGACTTGCCACTGATAATTATTCAGTAACATCTCTTCTATAAATTTGTAAGCATCCTCAGGTGTCTTATTATTGATAGTTCCACCAGCAGCTGCGTCAATCATTTGTCTAGTCGAAGGATTCAGGCCATTATGAATCGTTTGAACCTGTAGCCAGAGTGGTAACTCATGGTGAGGGCACCTTCTCAAAAGGTCTTTGTATCTCTTCCATGCATCATAGAGTGTTTCTAAATCCATCTATATAAAAGAAGAGATATCATTACGTAATTTGGCTATTTTAGCTGACGAAAAATATTTTAATAAAATTTTTTCGGTCATTTGTTCCCAAGTAGTGATTGACACTCATGATAACGAGTTTAACCACTGTTTAGCTTTGTTCCTCAATGAAAAAGGAAATAATCGAATGTGAATGGCATCATCAGAAACACCATTGATTTTAAATGTATCGCGAAACTCTAGAAAATTTGCCAAGTGGTTGTTTGGATCCTCATTCTGCAAACTATCAAACTGAACAAATTGTTGTATCACTTGAATTGTGTTAGGTTTCAGTTCAAAATTATTTGCAGCAACAGCAGGCCTAACTATACTTGACTCAGTTCATGTTAAAGTAGGTTTAGCATAACCATACATAGTGCGTGGAGCAGGATTCTGATTTACTGGATCAATGGCAATCGCAGGAGGTAGCGAATTTTCCTGGTTTTCAGCCATCCCCTCTGTTGTGGTTGAAGTATCGTCCTCTTGCTCTTCCTCTGTGTATCTTAAGCTTCACCTTATTTCTCTTCAGTTTCTGTGAACTGTGCGATCGATCTCACTATCAAACAGTAATGGTCTGGACGGGTTTCTTCTATTCATACACTATAAAAACCTGCCATGATCGAATAAAAGAAAAATTAGAAAAGAAAATAAAAATTTAAATTGCAAATAAAGTAAAATGGCTAAAGTAATAAAAATTGAGTGTTCCTAATATCTTAATTCCCCGGCAACGACGCCAAAAACTTGATTCGTGATATTTCCGATAAGTTTTAAATAATTTATAAATGATCGTTCTTGAAACCAACTATTATCATGATAAAGGCAAGTGTACCTATCAAACTGTAGTATAGCTTTAGCAACACCGAATTGTCAAACCCAAAGGAACCAAGAGTACTCATAATTACTTTCTTTTTATTATCTAGCCTAAAAATTAAGGGATTTGTTTACCAAAACTAATTAACTAAACTAAGGGTGCAGAGAAAGAAAGTTGGGGAAAATACTTTTAGAAAATTTGATTGATTAAGACAATACCCAAGGAAAAATCCACCTAGACTTCACTTGTTATTTGACTCTGAATCAGACGATTTATTCTTTTGACTCGATCCGTAGAAATCCCTAAGTTATATTAGTATCTCTCTCGAGACTAATAACGTCTAACCCTAGGTTGATTAATTGAAATCTCTTTCTAGTTAACGTCCTAGTGTTGCATTAACTCGATTTATGAACCCCCTTATTAGGTTTCACCCTAATCTGGCAAAATCTTGTCACCCTATCTCTAGGCATGCAATCAACTCCACTCAATTATGACAAATTTACTCTTAGACAGGGACTTTTGCTCCTCTGAATAAGCGCATTAATTCGAATCAATATTCCTGGAATATTAAGACAAGAATTAAGAATACATAATTAAGAACAAGTCAAATATTTATCATAGAATTCAGACAATAATAACAAGATCTGTCTTAGGTTTCATTCCCCTTAGGTATTTAGGGGGTTTAGTTCATAATTATAAAAGAAAAATCTCAGAAGAATAATGAATACAAAACATAAAGAAAACCCAAAACTCCTGAATGAAAATTGAAGGGAGATCTTCAGTCTTGATGAATAATCTGGCTTCTGATATGGATAAATCGACTTTATTCAAGTAATTCCTTGCTTCCTACTCCGTGTGTTTTCCTAACTGCCTCTTCAGGTGTTTAAATAGGCTTTAGAATGCCTAAGAGCCCTCAAAAGTGGCTTTTTCCAAATAGGACTATACTTGGGCTCGACAGTGATACGCCCGTATGTGATTGTTCCAGACCGTGGTCAAGGCTGTTAAATAGGCACGGGCGTGTAGTCTACCCATGTAAGTTATGATTCGATCCTGCCAAATGGACATGGCCGTGTGGCTTACCCGTGTAAGGAAGTCCAGGCCATGTTGATTTCCCATGTGGGTCTATTTTCTCCGTTTTAGGCCTATTTCTCACTCTTTTTGCCCTCCTATGCTCTCCTAAGTATAAAATATGAAATTAAAGGATTAGGAGCATCGAATTCACCAAATCTAAGGATAATTCATCGAAAAAATGTGTTAAGCATGGGATAATAATATGTATAAATTATGGTTTATCACCACTCTTTTTTTATGAAACCATCTATGGTCTGACGTCTATTTCGTAGTGTATTAAAGGACCAAGGACAAGGAAGAGTTCAAGTTTCCTATTTACGAGTGGTTTTTGGGTTTCAATTTTGTTGGTTCAAAAAGCAGTTATCAGGCTCAAATAAGGAGACTAGGGATTCATATCACTAAGGTAAGGTAATTTGAGAACTGGCTATTCAAACAATGCCTTAGGTCATCCCTAAGCATCCCATCGTATAGAATTTGTTTCATGCTTTGAATTAAACCAAATGAATGATAATCAATTCAAGCATTCATGTCTCTACGACTATCTATAAGACTTATATCACATATGGCATCATCAAACATTCTTACTTAGGTCTTTCTAATCTATTATGCAATGTAACTAAGTAACCTAGTCAATTTCCTTTTAAAATAATCAAATTATCTCACACTAGTAAAAAAAATTCATGCTTGACAAAAATAATTACATGCTTTATCATTTTCAACCATTTTTCACAGTATTAATATGATTCAAGCACCATACAACAACAAAAAAAAACATTTTTTTTCGATAAATAAATAATTAACTAAAACAAAGTAATCAAACAAATAAATAAAACACAAACTAATCCTATGTACTTCCCCCCACAGTTTAGAACATACATTGTCCTTGATGTAAATTAATTAAAATGCAAACAAGAAAACTTCCCTGAATAGACCGAATCCTTATTCTTATGAAAATCTTGGGATTTGTGTGCTACAGGTTGATGAAAAAGTACCTACAAAAATTCTACAAAAAGAAATATGAAATATAATGTAAAAAAATAAAAATAAGAATAAGAAAAACAATAACAAGAAGAAGTGTCAATAATGGATGACAAAATGTTTCAAAATATTCAGATGAACTTGGCTCTTCAACGTTGCAAGGTTGCATTCTGTCTAGGATGTCGTGACATTAGGGAGCGATGTCGCGACATCGAGCCTGGTTTCTGGGTTCTTTGATTTTTTTTCGATTCTGTCACTCTATGGTATCTACACCTGCTATGGGAAAACTAAACATAGTTGAGATTAATAAAAATAAAATAAAACAAAAACAAAAACAAAAACAAAACAAAATTTAAAACAAGAAATTGAAGTTCTTTAAAAATCGAGACAATCCGTGTCGCCACCCTAGAATCAAAACTTACACATTTACCACAATTACGCCCAAAACATGTTTGCCAAATTTACCCTTATTCATTTACAGCCCATAATTAATGAAATTTTACAAGAATTTCATGCTAAATTCATTATTTTATCATTTTAGTCCCTAAACTTAAAACTGACCAAATTCAATTTACAAAATAGTCCTAATTCTACACCAAGCTTCAAACTCAACCAATAATATTCAAAAAGCCTTAAGAAAACCAATGGTAACTTTTCAAATCTTTAGCAGTTTTACAAAATAGTCCCTGGATTAGATAGACACATCTACAAGGATCCCAAAAACATAAAAATTTGAAACCAAGCTTGAAACAACTACCATGCAAGAAGGTTTAAATCTTGGTAGATCTTCCTTTGAAGCTTTAATGGTGATTTTGATTTTACAAAGAAACATAGAAGAAGATGATAAGTTTTAACTATTTTGTTTATGTTATTTATTATTTAATTACCATTTTACCCTTATAACAAACATATATTATATGCTAAATGCATGTTTATAACCGTCCACTTAAACATTTATGGAATAATTGTCATTTTGAAACCATTAAATCATGCCTTTATACCTATTTAGCACTTTCAAGTTAATAGCAATTCAGTTTTGTAGTTGTTACGATTTAGTCATTCTTTTTAATTAACTAATCAAACATTAAAATTACTAAACCGAACTTTAATACAACACTCCAATAGCCTTGTAAATATTAAATAAATAATATTTGCTGACTCATTGGTCGGAATTGTGGTCGCAAAACCATTGTTTTCGACACCATTGAAAATGGGTTGTTACAACTCTCCCCCTAAAGGAATTTTCGTCCTTGAAAATATTACTAGAGAAAAGATTTTGGTATTGTAATTTCATAGCTTCTTCTGGTTCCCAAGTGGCTTTCTCAAAACTGTGACGTTGCCAAAAGCCTTTCACTAAAGCTAACCATTTATTTATCAATTCTTTAACTTCTCAAGCCAAATCTTAACTTGTTCCTCACTATACGTCATATCAAGTTGTAACTCTATTTCTATTGGAGAGATTACATGGGAAGGATCTAATCTGTACCACCGTGACATTGATATGTGAAAGACATTGTGGATCTTTTCATGTTCTAACGACAAAGCCAAATGATAAGCTACAAGTCTTATTCTCTTAAGAATCTTGTACGGACCAATGAGCCTCGAGCTGAGTATCCCTTTTCAGTAAAATTGAAGAACTTTCTTCCAAGGCGATACTTTCAAGAATATTCAATCACCAACTTCAAATACAATTTCTAATGGTTTGAAGTAGCTTTTAGACAATATCGTATAACCCTAACTTTATATTCAGTGTTGCGAACCATGTCTGTACCAAAAATATTTTTATCACTCAACTCAATCTAGTACAATGGAGTTATACACTTTTGACCATATAAAGCTTTGTACAGTGACATTTTAATGCTCAAATGGTAACTGTTGGTATAAGTATATTCAACTAACGGAAGAATTTTTTCCCAGCTACCTTCAAATTGAAAAATGAACATCGGAGCATATCTTTGAATACCTAAATTACTCTCTCGGATTGATCGTCAGTCTTTGGGTGGAAAGTCGTACTGAAATTCAACTTAGTGCCCAAAGCCTCATTTAATTTACTAAACAACCTAGAGGTAAATCTCAAGTCGCGATTAGAAAAGATAGATAGCAGTACACCGTGTAATGTAACAATCTCATATACATAAAACTCAACCAACTTCTCAAGCAAGTAACCTATTTTGATAGGAATAAAATGTGCTGATTTTGTTAATCTATCAACAATCACCCAAATTGAGTTTTTCTTTCTTGGTGTCAACAATAATCCAGATATGAAATCCATCGTGATTCTCTCCCATTTCCATTTAGCATTCATAACAGGCGGTAACAACCCAAACAGAACCTGATGTTCGACTTTTACCTGCTAGCATACAAGACATTTCAAAACGAACTCATATATCTCGTGTTTCATTCCTGACAACCAATACATTTGTTTGAAATCACAATACATTTTAATACTGCCTAGATGTAACGAATAAATATTTCTATGAGTTTCATTTAGGACTTTTTGCTTCAGCTATGAATCATCAAGTAAACACAATCTCTTACGAAAATATAAGCTACTAGTTGGATCAATACTGAAATCGGATAACTAACCATCTTCAACTAGTTTCCATTTAGCCAACAAATTTGGATCATCATTTTGCAACTCCCAGATTTTCTGTAAAAAGAGGCTTGTCCTTCAGCTCAATTAGTATAGATCTGTCATGCTTTAAATTCTACTGAACATTCACTGACTTTAAAGCAAAAAGAGATTTCTGGCTCAAAGTATTGGCTACAATATTTGCTTTACCTGGAGGATAGTTTATTACCAAATCATAGTCTTTCAACAATTCCAGTGTAACACCCCTAACCCATCTCTATTGCCAAATTAGGGTTACACAGTATAACAGTATCATTTGAAATAATTAACATCACATAGAACAATTAATCAATTTAAAAATATTAACATTCAATTACACATTCTTTTATAGCATAAATGCACATACGAGCCTTAAATCAAGCTATCAAAGCTTTAAAAATAGTTTAGAAATAATTAGGGTCTAATGTGAAACAAAACATAAACCTTTAGAAAAATCTAAAAAAATTAAAATCAAGGGTCACACGGGCATGTGGCATGGTCGTGTGACATAGACCAAGCCGTGTGGCTTAGAAACATGGTCATGTGGTTAACCGTGTACAATTTGAAATATGGATCACAAGGTCGTGTCGCAGGCCATGTGCCAGACCATGTGCCAGACCGTGTTTTTATTCGATGTAAGGTCACACGACCGTGTAATTCTTTGAGACCGTGTAGCCCAACCTACATCTAAAATTAATAGGGCACACGGTCGTGTATCAGCCCGTGTTCTTCCACAATGACCCTTAATGCTAACCAATTCAACAACCCTTACATGGACACCAAACCAAACCTTTTCCAATCACATTCACATGGTTATTATAACAAGACTGATAACTGTTATTATAACAAAGTCAACCAACAGTAAATATTTTTCTAGTTATGTTACCCTAAAACTTGATGATATATCACTGTAATATATATCCTCCAAAATCTGAATTACCGATTTTGACTTTTCGTCTATTTGCCATGACTTTATGAATTTCAAATACATATAACTCAACTAGCTTTTAAACGAATAACCTGTTTTGACCAGAATAAAAATAAGTCGTTTTCATTAATATAACAATAATAATCCTAATTGATTCTCCCTTTATGAATGTCAAAGATAGTCCAGATACAAGATCTATCAACTCGCTATCCCATAAAAAATTATAACAAACGTAACAACTTTAACAAGGCTTGATATACAACTTTGATATACTAGATATCTCGGTACAAAATATAAAATTTCACATTTTATTCCCAGCTATCGGTAACTTTGTCTCAAGTTATATCACAGTTTGTCACACTCGTCTGAATCAAACAGACACTGCAAGAAGCCTCTCGTAAGATGTCTCGTATAATCTTAGAATTGTTCAATACATATATTTGATTTCAGAAATATAAAATATTACCACAATCCGTACTATACTAGTGATATGATTATTCTGAATCTATTTCAGTTTAGCTAACTGGAAATACAAAAATATATAGAATTTTTTAGCACCTTTTGAGCACTAATTCATGCAGTTTCGAAGTATTTTTTTGTCGAAATTCATACTTTAATTATAAAATAATTAATTTTCACTTAAATTATTAACATGTTGAATTTTAATTATATTTATAATAGATTTTCACAAAATTTGGTTTATTTTCGATAGTTTTGCACAAAAGGTGAAAATTGGCTCAGCAGACACATCGAAAGGCTTGAATCATTAGGGTAATTTTTGCATCAAGCAAATTGGTAGCCCAAAACTGTCCCTATGGCTGATCCAAACAGCTAATTTTTGCTAATTTTTCTACTTGAAAAATAGTCCTTAAGCTTCTCCTAAATGCTATTGAAACCCCTCGGCTTTATGTGCCTTAATCTTTTTACCACAAGCTAAATATAGCAAAGTTGAATGATTCAAACTTTGCACCATGTTTGGCCGACCAGGGGAGATTGAATGGCTAAAATTTATTTTCTATTTTTAGTAGCCATTCACACCTTTAAATACCCCTTTTCCCTTCTCATTCAACATACCATGGATTCCCACACATCTCTCTCTTTTACTCATATTTTCTCTTCCTTTCCCTTCTTAGTTTTCCTTTTTTCTTGTTCATTCCCTTGCTGATTTCCCTCTTCAATTAATAGTTAATTCATTCATTACCATATCATGCTCTAGATGCTTCAAACCGTGAGCCAATTGAGTGGAATGCCTACCAAAGATCCTTGCCTTCACTTAAGATTGTTTGTGGAGGTGAGCGATTCTTTCAAACTAGCCGGAGTGCCCGAAGATGTACTACGATTAAAGCTATTCCCATATTCACTAAGGGACAAAGCTCGAGCGTGGTTGAACTCATTGCCTTCAAATTCCATTACCTTATGGCTAAAGTTAGTAGAACAATTCCTTATGAAGTACTTCCCACCTAGTAAGAATGCTAAGTTGAGGAACGATATTACTACCTTCTAACAGATAGATCACAAGTCCTTGTATGAGGCATGGGAAAGGTTTAAAGAACTATTACGAAGATGCCCTCATCACAGAATCCTCATTACATCTAATTTGGAGACGTTCTATAATGATATCAATGCTCACACAAGGATGGTGGTAGACACTTTTGCTAATAGTGCTTTCCTTTCTAAGTCTTATATCAAGGCTTATGAAATCATCGAGAGGATTGCCAGCAACAATTACCAGTGGCCAACCAATCGAGCAATGTAACGAAGATGAGTCATTAGATCACATGAAGTGAACGCTCTCACTTTACTTGCATCTCAGGTATCCTCGATATCCTCAATGATTAAAAAGTTTACTACTAATGGGTTTAATAATTTTGTAGCTCAGTCACCAAATTAATTTGAAAATATAGCCTATGTTTATTGTGGGGAAAGGCTGTTGTTCAAAGAATGCCCATCAAACCCAAAATCCGTGTATTACATGGGTAACCAGAACTAGAACTGAGGAAGGCAAGGACTGCAATCTAATTTTTATAACCCATCTTAGGAAAACCACCCTAATTTCTCTTGGAGTAACCAACGGGCTGGACCTAGTAACACTTGTGCAGAACCTAGATCAACCCAGCCACATGTATTTACCCAGCAAGTTCAAAAACAACCTTAATTTTGAAGCTTCCAATGGCTTAGAAAACCTATTGAAGGCATACATAGTGAAAAATGATGCATTAATCCAAAGCCAATGTGAGCAGACCCGTGAGTAGCTCGAAAGTGAGCAACATGTGATATATGATATGAGGTAGCATTGGCTACATATGAGGCACTTAGGTGTGAGATTCCGTTGCATCCGATAATATTCCGAGTGTTGAATGGGTAGTTTTAAAGGAAGTCCAATGAGTAATCATGATGAATACGTCAAAGACGAGGAAGTAAGTTATTATGTGCAACTGGGTACAGGTATGTACATTAACTCATGAGAATGTCATGAGATATGATGAACTTGTGGTGAGAATATGAATATATATATATGAAGAATGAGTTTAAGAGATTTGATAAAATACAAGATTATGTTCATTATGTCAAATGTATGATTAATACTTATTTAAGTTGTATTTTGTTTGCATGTGAACTTACTAAGCTTTAATGCTTACCCCCTTTCCTTTTTCTTTCTTATAGTGTAGCCAAGCTAGCTCTGGGATTGGAAAATGTCAGAGACTCGATCACACTATTATTTGAATATTTGGTATAGCTAGTCTCATCATTTTGAGTATGGCATGTATAGGGACTTGGTCTTTTTTTTTATGTGTCATATTGATTAGCCAAATGTGTTGGCTCATGAAAGTATTGTGACTATTTTGTATATGGTCTTGAGAGGTGGCTCATATTGATTATTTGGGTTGTAACCCTACTTATTAGTGCATGCATGCAAATATGTTTATGCTTTAATATGGTTATGGTTGCTTATTGTTAATGAGTGTGATAGATGGCATGTATGTTTGGTGTATGAAATATGATTAATGTGTATGACAATAAAGGTGATGCAAGTGGCTAACTTGAAAGTAAGTTAGTAAAGATGATAGACAAATATAAAATTGGTATGGAATGCCATATGAAAGAATGATAGTTTGAATAGGTGATATGTTGACGTTACCAAGTCATAATTTAACCATGAATGTGAAAGCTTGAGTAATCAAATATGCCATGTTGCATGCTATGAAGTGAGTGTAGGTATGTGAGTGTTTAAGGATGGCAAATGGCTTGGAAAATAGTCGAGAAATTGTCCACACATTTAGACACAAGGGCATATGTCTTAGCCGTGTGTGACACACGGTCTACCCCAGAGGCGTGTGATCCGGCTGTGTGTTCCCTGCACCCTAATAAAGCAAAACAGATTGCCGAGTAGTAAACACACGAGCAGGGACACGACCATGTATCTCAATCGTGTGAAGGACACAACCTTAGGACATGGGCATGTGCCCAGGCCCCGCGAAGTCTGCACTTGATTTTTGGAATTTAATTCGCCATACGGCCCAAGAACACGGGCATGTGACTTGGCCATGTGACCTTATTTAGTTGATGACGTCATAGTCAGAGAGTTACACGGGCGTGTGACTCTCCAAAGTATGAAAATTTTCTAAGTTTTCCAAAAGTTTCCAAAGTTCTCGGTTTAGTCCCGAACCACTCCTAAGGTACGGTTTGGGCCTCATAAGCCTATATAAGGGACGTTTTGCATGTAAATGAAAAGTTTTAAATTTGGACGAAAATTCCTGTCTTGGTTTTGTATGATTGGTTACGTTTGAGTCCAGTAATGCCTCAAATCTTGTCTCGGCTTTGGATACGGTTAAGAGGTGTTACAACCCCTCAATCATCTACTATGCCAACTCGCACTTTCTTTAACACTACAACAGAAGAGTGGTACCAGAACAACATCGCCAAGTGACCCTTTTACTTGGAAGAAGGTTTTCTATTAAAGACGAGCCTATCATGGGATACGATGTATCCGTTTCTTCTACCGTGGAGCAACATTGATTTCAAATATTTTGTTTGCATTCGGGGGATGTTCTGACCAAGATTATTCGTGAGTTTTATGCTCACCTTATTTCCCCAAATGTTGCTTTTATATATGTGTAAGGAGTCTCAATCTTATTTGATTAGGACACTATTAATGCTCAGTATGGTCTTTCTGATATCCAAGGTGAACATACCCAGTTTGCTGCAACCATCACTACTGGTGAGTTGAATCAGGTTCTTCAAGACCTTTGTATGGCGGGAACTAAATGGACAGTGTCGAGGAAAGATTGTTACACCGTTGAAAGGGCATTTTTGAAGCCCAAGTGCAGAGTGTGGTATCACTTCCTTAAGACGCACGTACTCCATTCTACCTATAACTCAATAGTTTTTAAGGAGCGTATGTTGTAGCTCCATTTCATCATGCAGGGTAGGAAGATTAATATAGGTAAGAATATATATTCAATGAAATTCACCAGTGCTCACAAAAGAATGCCGAGAGTCTGAACTTTCCTTCTTTAATCACTACACTTTGCCAGCATGCTCATGTCTCAGTCCAAGCCAATGAGGAAAAGGACCATTATAAGATTGATTGTTGCGAAGATTTTTAGGGAGGATTTGCCACGGCAACAACCTCCTAGCTTAGCCTCAACATCCTTTATGCCAATATTTTCTACTGCAACCACCACCACTTCTAACAGTTTATTCGAGCAGCAAATGCTCAGTTCATTAGAGAAGTTGTAGAAATAGAATAATCTTTTTGAGACTCAGCAACTTCAGCTTGCTACAGATTTGGCAAAGGTACAAGACAAATTGGCTCTCTTCTAGGCCTATGTGGAGAGGTGGGATGCTGCTCTAAAAAGGTTCCTTGAAAAGAATTTCACCAAGCCAATGCCTATTTTTCCTAACTTCCCTAAGGAATTGCAAGCAGCTATAGCAAAAAGGGTTGGTCAAGCTCAGCCAACTAAAACAGTGTAACACCCCTAACTCGTATTCGTCACCGAAATGGGGTTACGAGGCATTACTGGTCATAACACAACTCAAACAAATATTCCTTACAATTCATATTTCGTAACTCATTCCCATTACAAAACTTATCATTAATATACTTAAGCATAATCAAACATGTATCAGCAAATAACAAAAATAAAGCATGTGATAAAATATTTATCTTATTAATTGAATGACAATCATACCATTTCAAAACTTATGCACATACGCATATATTAAAACTAACAAAACATATATAAAACCTTAATAACATTACAATGGTTGAACATATTATAGTTACTAAATGACCAATTCCAAATTTCATTTTTAACCAATTCATGCCTCACTCACTTGAATAATATTAAGGATTTCCTAAGTACCATAGCCGAATCAAAACATGCAAAGTTTATACGTTTTCTGCTTTTGCATAATACACACATTTGATCAAATCACAAGGCTCAATTTTTTATTAATATATAGGATAATTACTAGCATTATAATTTTAAAACACAAGTGCTGATTCAATATGCTCTGATTCGATCTCCTATTTCATGTTTAGACAAATTCACATATTATGCATATTATTCTAGTCTAAAACATCGACACGGCATAATAGACATATTTATATGTACACATAAACATGCATTAAACAGGGATAAAAATATACATCTTTTCTCATCACAAGTTATGTGCATATAACCATATCAATTTAGACCATTTTCAAGCATCAATACTTAAACATATCATGACTATTATAATCAAAACTAAACTTCATTTTTATGCCGTCAAATAAGTCATATGAAACCAAATCTAAATACACAATAATTTAAGCATAATGCTTATACATACTTGCCATCACAAACCGAATCTAAATAGCTAATCCACAAGTGAACATGTCATAAGCATATACCTTTATTTTTTACTAGGTTTAACCGAATATACTCATGCCTTGAACAAGCTACCATTTATATCATAAAATAACCAAATCCAAACATATAACCAAAACACAATTCATACATATCATAATATATACTTACCAAAATAAACTCAAACCATAATCAAATATAACCAAACTGAAGCATGAAGATTAAGCCATTTTCGCATGGCTAAATATATACAACTTTCAAAAACCAACCAAAACAAATCTAGCCTATATATGCCATAGGTTCATAGTTCAAGCTTTTTAAAATACCGAAACAACGATCGATAGTGTGACGGATTTCCTTGATGATCCCTGAGCTCGTAACCAACATACGAAAATCTATAAGACAATGAACACACACTCACATAATAAGCTTAAATAGCTTAGTAAGTCATAAGCAAATAATTCATTTTAATGACATAAATAATTCAATTGAACTAGACCGAACCAAACAAACCTTAACCAAATGTACATGTATCATGCTTGCAAACTCAAACATATCTCATAAACATTAACATTTTAATATCAATGGCCGAATGTACATATACTCATAAACATATATAATTCTCACTTTTATAATGCATATTTCATATATATATATCACAAGTACACACTTACCTTATTTTCCCAATCATTTAACTTAGCACATACCTGACCTCTTAGATCAATTTTGACATTCGATCGTTACTCGATATTGCCCGTGGAACCATTCGGAATTAATAAGGATACTCAGATAGTCGAAAATCTCGTACAACGCCAACGTCCCAGACGTGTTCTTACATGTAATCACATATAGATGCCACTGTCCCAGACATGGTCTCACACGTAAATCATAGATCGATGCCAACGTCCCAAACGTGGTCTTACACGAAAACACATATCAAAATCCTATGTCATGACATATGTAACCTAACTATTCCTGAGGTTCGTATGGGACTTTCAAAAGTCGTAACTCGATCAATTCAGGCTCGTAAATACTTTTCCCATACTTATACAAATTCAGCTTGAACATATATATACAATTAATAATTCAATTTGGCACAAATAAAATATATATATATACAATCAAATTTTAACGACATTTATTTACTTATGAACTTACCTCGGACAACGATGAAAGAACCGAGATGATTATTCGACAACTTTAGATTTCCCCCGATCCAATTCCGATTTCCTCTTTTCTTGATCTAAATGAATACAGATTTAACTTGTTTATTAACATATTCATTCAAATTAGTCCACAAACACATAAATGGGCAATTTACACTTTGCCCCTGACATTTCACATTTTTCACAATTTAGTCCCTATTTCAAAAAACACAAAATATTCAAAATTTCACCACACCCATGCTTGGCCAAATTTCACTAAAGTCCCTAGTAGCCTATTTCTTTCATTTATTTTACGTTTTGACCCCTCAATTTACAAAATTCACAATTTAATCCCCAATAGACATTTTTTCTGAAAATCACTTAATTAAACATAAAAATCTATTAACACATATTTATTTTTCATCATCAAACACAAAAATAATCAAGCTTTAAACAAAGGAAAAACACAAAATCATCATCAAATTCAAAAATTCAAGCATGGGCTACCTAGTATTCAAAGCAACGATCTCAAAAACTTAAAAATCATCAAAAATCAAACAATTATCATGCCTTAATTTAAGAAAATCAAGGCCGAACCCTTGGAAGTCATTTCTCTCTTTTTTTTTCGTATATTCGGTCATGCAAAAGATGAACAAGGCCATTTTTTTATTTATGTTATGTTTTATTATATTACTTATTTAATTAATTTACAAAACTTACCTTGATGAAATAATATACTAACTTAATAATGGTTGTCCATTTTTGTCCATGCATCTTAAGTACACATAGTAGCCTGCACTTAGTACTACACACGTGACCTAACCATCTGATACACGTAGTAGCCTGCACTTAGTACTACACACGTGATCGAAGTTATCAGGTATGCATAATAGCTTGCACTTAGTACTACACATGCGATCAATTATCCAGTACACGTAGTAGCTTGCACTTAGTACTACACACATGACCTCACAATAGATCATTTGTATCGTTTCTATTCCGAAGGCTCAACCGGGAAATTCCTCACTTTCCATCATGTTACAATTTATTCATAGTCCTTTTTCAATTTGCAATTTACAACAAATAATCATTCTATAGGCAGCCACATTTCATATGATAACAAAATATAATAATATAAAAAGAATCGATAAATTATTGACGTACAAACTTACCTCGAATCTAGAAATGGCAATTTACCATTCTAGTCTATAACCTTATATTTTCCCGATTTAAGCACAAATCTCGATTTCCTTGATCTATAATATCGCATTTAGCCTATTAATTAGTCACACTATTCATATGGGTCTAAAAATCATATTTTTACAAATTTTCATTTTGACCCATAAACTTTTGCATATTTTCACTTTTACCCCAAGGTTCAGAAATTAAAATTCTTCCTATTTTCTTATGTTTTATGACATGCTAATCATTTTTCCCTTCTATGGAAACATCAAATTCTCACTCTAACATGTACTTATGAACATTAGGTATTTTTACCGATTATACCGTTTTACTCGTTTTCATGTAAAATCGCTTAACAAAAGTTGTTTAACACAATTTCAAGTTTCATATTCTACCATTAAACATCAAAATACATGCATATCATTCATCGGTAAATTTTTAAACATAAATCCTAGCTCAAAATAATGGTAGAAATGAGCAGATCATGTTACTGGGATTTCAAAAATACATAGAACATAAAAAACGGAGCTCGGAATCACTTACTATTAAGCTTGGAAGCTTGGCCAAACCCTAACCATGGCTGCTCTTGGTACATTCTGCTATAGCAAGAAGAAAGGGACACATTTGGAGTTTAAAATTTGTCTTTTAATTCATTTTATGCCTAAGTGACCAAAATGCCCTTTTTACTATTCTTTCAAATTTTACCCAATCAAGGCCATTTTTGTCCAACAAGTTATACAATGGTTTAATTATCATTTAAGGACCTCCCATTAAAATTTCATAACAATTTGATACCTTTAACATGTAGAACTCAACTTTTGCACTTTTTACAATTTAGTCATTTTTACTAAATTGAGTGCCCAAACGTCGAAATTTGCGAACGAAACTTTCACGAAATCATTTCGTGAGACCATTAAAATATAATAAAAATGAAATTTTCCCCATCGGATTTGTGGTCCCGAAAGCACTGTTCCGACTAACCCCAAAATCAGGATGTTACATTTCTCCCCCTTTAGGGATTTTTGTCCCCGAAAATCTTACCAGAAAAGTGGTTTTGGTTTTTCAATTGGATTCCTCAATCCTATAATCAATGTCAAAGAACTTTTACTACCTGTCTTTTTAAATTTTACATACAAAAATCATAAGTGGTATTCACTTTACAATACTTTTTCTGAAACTTAATCTCTACTAAAAAGCTCATGTACTCAAAAGTCTGATCCATACCATCATGTTACATATACATTCGCACCCGAATCCTTTCGAATTCGAATAGTAAAACTAGTCAGTTCATCTCAACCTCATACTCTTTATAATTTCACACAGTCCAATTATTTGTCAATTCAACCCTCAGCTACTTTTTATTTCAAGCCTCTTCTGGCTTTCCAAAGAAATCATGATATGAAACTCGGATCTCAATCCAATTAGTGGAGACTAAAATTCCATGATATCCAAAATTCATAAAGACACGAAATTCTATGAATCTGGTGAGCAGACATTCGGATATACCAACATAATTTACACATCTCATAACGTTTAACAACGATACATATCACTTTCCTCTTTCAAGGACAGGAATGATCCAGACAAGAAAATCCATATTAACCTTTTCTATTTCCATTCTAATTCTGAAACGGCAAAAATAATTCTGATGATTCTTGCTATTTCAAGAATTTGTACTCAAAGATAAACAATGATCATTTCAGCATTTTTTTAATACCCAGATTATCTTCACACTATCAATATCAGATCTTCTTATTGTATACGATTCTTCTAGGAAACATACACTTTTTAATTAGACTATTCGTCTTTTTACCCGTGAAGAAATAAAATATTATTCTCAAGTATGCACATCTCATTAAATTCTAGACATATATTCCATACAGATTGAACAATCAAGTCGACCTTATTCATCCGTAATTGATATTTCAAGAAATTATCTCTTCTAGTCAACAAAACGATTCAACATGCATCATTCCAAATTCACTCATCATACCAATCGAATACTTTAACAAATGCATTAACATAAGTAATACTGATACCTCAACTGAATACATTAACTCTGATTAACTTTCTTGAGAAAGGAAATCCACCATACACAATTTCTCATCGATTCTCAATAGGCAGAATATAACAAAAAATACCAGAGAAAAACAGAACCATGCAGATCATAACCCAATCAGACTGACAATATATTCGTCTAACGTTAAGATCAAGGAACATTTTCATAATATAATAATTCATCAGGGATTAGATAGCCCCAATAATATTTCTTGTATCAGGTAATCTCATACAATATCTCAATGGAGACAACCACAAACTGTTCACTATAATTACCATGCTTGAACATTTCATATTTCGAACATTATTCCTTTAACTATTTCTGTCGTCCCAAATTCCATAATATTCCCTTTACTAAGAAAACCAATTCATGAGGGAATTTCAATCAATACATTTCTCGACATCATACCTGTAACGCCCCGTACCCAAGACCGTCGCCGGAGTCGAACACGAGGTGTTAACAGACTTAATTCATTACTTAAACAGCTCAAACAATTTATTTTTAAAATTTCCAGTTAAACTAGCAATCTGCATCACAGTTGCTTAAAAATTCATATCTCGAGTTACGAAACTCAAAATCCAATTCCGTCAATTTTCCCTGAAAATAGACTCATATATATATTTACTAATTTTTTTATAGAATTTTTGGTCGAGCCAATTAGTACAGTTTATTAGTTAAAGTCTCCCTTGTTTTGTGTATTACGAATCAGATATCTCTCTGTACAGAATTTCAATGACTATGAAGTTTGTTTCTATTAAAACTAGACTCAATAAGAAATATTTACATATAAAGAATTACTTCTAATTATATTTGTACAATTTATGATAAATTTTTAAAGTCAGAACAGGGGATCCAGAAATCACTCTGGCCCTATTTCACAAAAATTCAAATATCTCATAAAATATAATTCATATACCTGTTTTGTTCAATCCATATGAAAATAGACTCATTAAGCTTCAATTTCATAGCATACTCATCATTTAATTCCATTTCTACTATTTTTAGTGATTTTTCAAATTTACATTACTGCTGCTATTAGAATCTATTTTATGGTAAATTTTACCTATTTCATAGTTTCCATGGATTAGCTAGCAATTTGACATACATAACACCAAATATGATCATGATTAGCCATTCCAATGGCTAATCATTACCAAGCATTTCCATACCACTCAATAACCATATCATAAGACCATATATACAAAATGATTATAATGCTATACATGCCATACTTAAAATATACAAGCCATTATGCCAAGATGGTATACAGATAGTGTGAGCGAACCTCCGACCGTTCCTGATTTCCGAGCTGGCTTGTCAAAACTACAAGGAATGAAAAGGATGGAGTAAGCATAAATGCTTAGTAAGTTCACATGCAAATAGCAAGTAACATAACCATATAAGCAAACATAAAACATCATTTGCATAATCATCACCAAGACATTTATATCATATTTTCATTTATCATCTTACCATATTATTGTTATATCGATTTTTCAACCCGAGGGTTAAGTACATACCTGTTCAAAGTATCCATTTCACAACACTCACCAATACGTCCCTTTCATCTCTAGTATTCCTCCATTTGAGTAGAACTTTACGAGTTGAACACATCGGAATATAATTCGGATACATGGAAAGTTTGCACATAAGTGCCACATATGTAGCCAAGTTACCATGTAACTCGCCCATAAGCGAAGTTGGACTCAACTCAACGAGCTCGGGCATTCGCATCCACAAGTGAACTCGGACTCAACTCAACGAGTTCGGACATTCGCATCCATAAGTGAACTCGGACTCAACTCAACGAGTTCGGATGCCCAAATATCCTAGTGACATGTCACTTGTATCCTAATCCATTCCTAAGATTCAACGGGACCTTTTTCCCAATCATGTGTCTCAACCATCTTCTACGGAATGCCGATACCGATACTCGGTAGTATTTCACATTTTCCAAGTATATTACACAATTTGACATATTATCAAACAATTATCACGAGTATAATATTTCATAATAATTATCATATCACTTAAATAACATAAAAATATTTAAAATAATAACTATGTTACCAACATTTACATATGAACTTACCTCGTATGCGAAAATGGCTACTTTTACCATTTCGTCCACAACTTGGTATTTTTCCATTTTAGCCCAAATTTTAGTTTTCCTTGCTCTATCATTTAAAATATAGTGTAATTAGGACTCACATTATTCAAATTGACCCAAAATCATATTTTGGCAAAATTACAGTTTTGCCCCTAAACTTTTGCATATTTACACTTCTGCCCCAAAGCTCGTAAATTAAACTTCAGCCTATTTTCTTATGTTTTATGACATTCTGATCATTTTTCCCTTCTATGGAAACATCAAATTCTCACTCTAACATGTACTTATGACTATTAGGTATTTTTACCAATTAAGCCCTTTTGCTCGTTTTCACTTAAAACCGAGTAGCACAAGTTGTCTAACATAATTTAAAACCTCATATTCTATCATAGAACACCAAAATACACAAATTTCACCTATGGGTATTTTTCCAAATATAAAACCTAGGTTAAATTATTGTTAGAATAAGCTAAATCAAGTTACCGGGACTCCAAAAATGTAAAAATCATTAAAAATGAGGCTAGAACGGACTTACAATCGAGCTTGGAAGCTTGAAAAACCCTAGCCATGGTTTCTCCTTGCTATATTCGGCCATGGGGTTGAAGATGATCAAAATTGGCTTTTAATTTTGTATTTTAATTCATTTTACCCCTAAATGACCAAAATGCCCTTACTACTAAACTTTCCAAAAATTCCATCCATGTCCAATTTTTGTCCATAGACTTATAAATTGGTAAATTTGCTATTTAAGACCTCCTAATTAATATTTCAAAACAATTTCATACTAGAAACTTCTAGAATGCAAGTTTTGCAAATTATTCGATTTAGTCCCTAATTTCAATTTAAGCACTTTATGCATAAAATTTCTTCACGAAATTTTCACACAATCATGTAATCATATCATAGACCTTAAAATAATCATAAAATAATTATTTCTATCTCGAATTTTGTGGTCACGAAACCACTATTCCAACTAGGCCCAAAATCAGGATATTACAATACCAAGATAAATCGTTTTACCAAAATTAACCTTTTTCGCTAACTGCAATGTTGCGAAAATTAAACAATCTTTCGGTCAATCCGATATCTTTCTATCTCATGTCTATACTTATCAACCCATTCTCAATCTCTAATCATGCTTATAACCATTCCATCATTGAACCCTTTGGTTTCTCACCTGGAAACTCATTCAACATAAATCTCAGGAATTTCCCTTATAAAACATCACTTTGGTAAGGGAGATGGGGATGTAGAGCCTCTAACTCAACTCTTATATACATGTAACACAGTTTTCATCATAGCAATCATATTTCAATCATGTCATTCATTTCGAGTAACTAACATTCATATTGATTTTACACTCACTTTCTAGTTATCTCATTTAAACAAGTGTACTTATACATGTATTTCAATGTTTCCTAGAAACTATTACTTATCCATTCACTACAGCAAAACTAACTTTCAGCGGCGTTTTTTAGGCCTTAAGCGTCGCTTTTAAGCGCCGCTAAAACTATTCGCGGCGTTTTTACAAGCGCCGCAAAAAACGCCGCTATTGGAGATGCCGCTAAAGTTTGCGACGTTTATCTAAAAAAACGCCGCTAAAGGTCATAAAAATTAAAAAAATAAAATATTATAAAATATTGTAAAACTCATGAAAAATATAAAAAATTAAAATTCATTATCAAAATATTGAGAAGAAGAATAATCTATGATATAAATACATATCCCGCCAAACAAAAAGTTTATCAATAACAATCAAACAAAATACCGCACTTATCATACTACACTAGAAATCTAACAAAATACAAATAGAACAAAATAATGATTGAATACACACTTTAAGATAAGCAATTAGCTTAAACAAGTCGTCACTATGCATGAATTCAGCTAATCTTGGACCATGCATCCAACAAAAACTCAAACCTGAGAAAAAAGAAAAAAAAAGTTAATGAATGACACATATAACATCAAATTAATAATAAAATATGCAATTAACAAGTCAATATTAACGCCACATATAACATCAAATTGCACAACTTAATATACTCAATACATTAGCATAAATAAAATCACATTGAACAATGAATTTAACACATTCGAATAGATCAATTTTAAGCTCACTAATGGTTAATTTAGCATGTGAACAGCATATAAATGTTTGCATTTACAGCATGGTTTAATCAACTTCAAGCAGGAAATTAAATGCTGCAAAGTTCCAGCATTCAAAATCATATATGGACAACATTAATATGACATTTTCGAGCACCTTAAAGACACATTTGGAAAATTTGAAGAGCCATTTGAACAACCACATTCGAACATCTTAAAGACAACTAAATTTTGTCTTGTTTTGGACAACCTTAGAGGTCAGCAAGGCATGTATTAAACCACGCCTAACATGTTTATTTCATCATGCTTTGAACAACAATAAACAACCATTAAGCATTATATTAAATCAACTCTTTAACACATTCGAACAACTTAAAATACATCATTCGAATATCATAAATCACAACTTTCAGACACCATAAATTGCAGCATTTAACACCTAAATTTTCAACATTTAACACATAAAATGGTCTTCTCCTTATTAAACACTTATACGACCCTCAAAGCCAAAGTATGCACCTATAAGCCAAAGTCTGGCCAGTAAAGAAACCATTTATATGACCCTCAAAGCCACATATGTCAAAGCACATTATCTGATCTCTTTGAATTATGATATGGAAAGATAAATTTTTAATAATTCCACCATAATGCAAGAATTAGAATTTGTTTCGACAAAATTCATTGATCATGTTATTAATCATGTGCCTTTGCATGTACAGGCGTTGCATCTAAAACCTACATAGTTTAAATAAAAAATATCATCAAATCCATGGCCTATCCTCAAACAATCTATTATTTAGATACGTAAACAAGTCAAACAGAAAGCAGCTCATGGCAAAGCATTTTCCTGATCCACTATGTTAGTTGTTTTTATCTTTATTTCTTCCCTGAGTTCAACTTTAAACCTCAAAATATCTAAATATATTGATGGTCAAAATGCTTAATATTGCGGACAACCAACACAATAGTCTAATACTGGTTTATCTACTATGAAAAAATACTAAATTATAAGTAACATAGAGAACAATTTCAATTATTTTCACTTCAGAAAGCACCAAAAGAGTTGAACAACCTGCCTAAATTTCATCTGTTAAGGTGGAAAACTTCAGTTACACAAAAGCCTCTCCAGCCTTTTTGAAATAAATAACCAGCAAAAATTCACACGGCGATAGAAACTAATGCTATTGGAATAATATCTTAAAACAAATTCAATTCAAAATCGTTTTGATATTCATTTCGTAGCCAAATATAGCGTAATCTATTAAAATAATTATACAATTAAATTAAGTGCTCAAAATTTCCATACTTTCTTGAGAAACAAACAGATCGTGAAAAAAAAAGGTACCTGCTGCTCCAAAAGTGGCTTACATTGCATCAGCTGCGAGATCTGTTCATCGAGATCAAGGGCTGAGTCTGTTGGTGCACCCATTTTTGATAATTAAGTAGCAAGAATAGAAATGATAAAGAAAGGGAGAGACCATTAAAGCTGGTGGTACAAATTTAGCACAAAGGCCGAAAAGGTAAAATAGGAATCCAGAATATCTTTTATCCCTCGAAAACAAATAATGAAATTACATGACAAATGCCTTATTGGTATTTTAACTATAATTAGTACATTTTTTATATTAATGGATTAAAAGTTTAAAGTTGTGATTAAATAGATTGCCAGGTTTAATATGTTCATTTTCTCTACAGCAAAAGTTTCAAATTAGTAATTATAATTTTGAGTAAACAAACTTGCAGTGCATTCAAAGGTGTGTTTGATAAATGAAATTCTAGAGATGAGCATCCCACATATCATATAGCACTCTTATCAAATAGAAATGAGTTTCTATTAATAAACAACTACTTTGATGATGCATTTTAGTTAACACTGCATTACTAAACAACTTTGCAGTGCATTAACAAGTGTATTTGACAAATGAAATTCTAGAGGCAAACATCTCACATCACTCTCATCAAATGGAAATGAATTTCCCTGAATAAATGCATTATTAACAAGCTTTAAAAAATTTTAAAAATGTTTCCCATTAGTAAAGACCATAATTTATTATTCTCATAATTGAGTGACCAATTATACATATAATAGTTGACAATTCACTGTACACTAAACAAGCACAATGATGGATAATTGGGAAATAAAAAGCAACTTACACAGATTTCCCCAGGAGCAGGCTCCAATGTGACAGTTCTCCCAGGATACTCAGGCGTCCCTCTGTTTCAACTGTAAGAACTTGAACAAATGGAGCCACTGTCGCACCAATTGCCAAACCATATCTAGAACAAACAGATTGTGGTATTATCTGCACATACAATTAAATAGCAATTAGAGCATGCATAGAGCTTGCTTCCTTTTTACCGCAGTTACATGTACTTCCATTTTCCAAGAGCAACTCTTAAGCCAGAATGGTTGGAAAACTAAGTGGCAAAAGTTGCTCAACCAAAACTATAGCAAATGGTACCTGAGTATCACACACAAAAGTTAAACATATCATAGAATATCATGTTCAGCGTTTCAACAAGGATTGTTACTTGCGCCAAATTCAAGGGCACTTTCAATTTAAATAATGTAAGGTGGTCTAACCTCACCAAATAGAAGAATCAAGGTCACTGATATCAGGATAGCACCCCAAGCAGTAACCAAGCTATCAAGGAAAATGGGAAGTGTCTGATATATATGAAATTTAATTTAATCTAGTTCTTGTAAATTATTAAAACAATTATTGATATAATATCATTTTATATTTATATATTGCATACATAAATATTTATATTTATTCAATATAAAAATAAATTAATGTATTTATTTTTTAAAATATGTATGATTAAATCAAAATTAAAGTTTCAAGTATACATTTAAATCACAATTAGAATTTCATATTGAAAAAAATAATAATATTGAAAAAAGAAATTCTTTCAACAATACTAGACCATGCCATACCCATCTATCAATTTAATTCCTAAAAGAGTTGATCATTGTAAATTTTAACTCTCAAATTTATATTTTTTATCAATTTAATTATTATTTTTTGAACTAAATTTGAAGACTTTTTAAAAAATATTAAATCTCTTTTTTAACATAAATTTAACTACAAAATCATGGAAAGGAAAAATCCCCCCCCCCCAATTTCACACTTTTTCCCCGGCATTTATTTTATCTTTTTTAAATTTTTTTTCCTTTCTGCCCAAATCTGTTCTCATTTTTCTTAGGGCTCAAGGTCTTTCTATTCTTGGTTTTTTCAAATGAAACCCTAATTTCTTTTAAATTACCCTTAGATTCCTACAATATTTACTAAAGGAACCACTCATTTTCAACTCTCTGAACAAAAATGGAGGTAGTTAATAGAGAGCGTGTGGTTTTCATGTGGGAATATTTACCTGGAGCGTTACCGCAATGAGCTCCGCTTGTATCGCCGGTTCTTATGCGGATTCCGGATTCCATTGACCATTCTTGGACCGACGTATGCGGTGGCGGTTGTGGATTCGCCATGGCCATTTCTGGTTGTTTTTCCTGTCTCTCTCTTTCTCGTTGGCTTTCCTCCCCTTCTTTCCCTGATTTTAAATTTTATTTCTTATAAAAATATTTTAAATTTTCGATAATGTAATTGCGGCTTTTGGGCTGGTTGTTAGATTTTGTACATTTTGATCTGTCTGGTTGCCAAGAAAATGTAAAAGGACTGGGCGTTATAATTTGATTTTTTCGTTGTTTTCATTTTTGTTTTGCCATGAAGTCAACTCACTTGACTCAAATTAGCTATGTTGAGTTCCTTCCTGCTCTTTTTATTTACTGGTTTTGAGCTACAGGTTTTCTCTCTCTGTATCTGTTCTCTATAGTTTAAAAAGATTTCAACTTGTTAATAAATTGTTAACAGATGATTAGAGCTCTGAACCGAATTTCAATTTAATATATTTAGTTTTAAAAAACTTCCATTTTTCTTATTTTTGGCATATAAGATAATTTCTTTTATGTAATAACTGCTGTGAAGCTAACATTATATTCTACTAATGGTGGTTTTTTATGCAAACCACACACCATCCACTCCGAGGTGGCGCAGTGCTTGCTGCCTCCTTCGTTGCCTGTTTTCTGTGGTGCTTCGGATCTGGAGCTCCGGCTGTTTGACGACCCAGCTGTTGGAGCTTCCAGGTCTTTGAACCGAAAGCAAATTAAAGCTCAAGCTAGTCGAATTGCTAATCTGCTTCGCAAAACTGACGTTTCATATCTGTAAGTGTTTAAAATTCTAGTGAATTTGAAATTTTAGCTCAATTTTTTAGTGTTTTCTCAATGCAGTGAAATCTGAAAGAAAATATTTGGACTTCTAAATCTTTGATATTGTTATTGATTATATAAGTCTTATCTGTTCTTTTTTGAATAATTTGACCCACATAGTTGCTATTTGATTTAATTGATGTTCGGCGTTCGCTATTTTCTATATTTTCTGTTCGAAGTTGTTAAAAGGAAAAATTATACGCGTTTGACATAACGATTTATATAGAGAGCATATATAATTCTATCATTTATGAAAAAGATGAAAGTAAAATTATGCGTTTTATGTTAAATAACTGTAATTTTGATTTTTCAGAAAAAAATTTTTTTCCCCATAAGCAAAAGCCAAATATAAAAAAAGTAACAATCAATGGAATATTAAATGATTAATTATGGATTTGAGATGCCAGTCTTAGGTGTAAGCAAGTGATTATATTTCTTTTTTTTTTTTTTTTGGAGCCCTTGGAACTTCATGCACAAGTTCTCCAATACAACCCTGCAGCATTTGAGTATGTTACCCCTGGTAAACAAAGTATTCTCGTTTTCAGAATTTTATGTAGAATACTTGTTCTATTCTAAGCTTTTATCTTCTTTATGTTCCATCCTTTTCTCCATCTTGCGAACTTTTATTTGAAGCTTTCAAACCACCTGAAACTTCACTAATTTTTATATTAGAATGCAATGGTAAAGCACATGTGATACCAACATTCATAGTAATAAACCATTACGATGAAGTATTCATTGTGTTTGCAATTATGATAAAGAAATATCTATTATAGAAGATACAGTAAAAATGAAATTAAGTGTTGTTTGTGTAGAATTGAGTGCAAGAACCTTAAACACTCAGTCCTTTGTTTTTATTTTTATTTTTTATTCTCAGTCCTTTTGATCTTAAAGGGAATACAAAACTAGACAAAGTTTTAAGTTTTTGACCCGGTTTGTGCAGGATTGGTCATTACACAATCCCTAAAGAGATGAATGAGGTCTGCAATTGGCTTACAGCAAGGTTGGGGCTCGAGGGATAAGGCTAAATATAGCCAAGAGTCAGGAAGCAATAAAGGTGAAAAGAGAGAAAACTGCATATGTTACAAGTAGTTAGTAAACAAAATGGATTGTTAGGGTATATGGTATACTTGGATCTGGATATATTTCACTACTTGGGGCTACCTTTGTAGAAATAAGAGTTCAACAGAGTTTCTTGGAATTGAAGTTGCAATTTCAAATTGTATTAGCTTTTTTGTAGTACAACATCAATATCAATGTCCATTGTCTTAGGTACTTTTTTATTTGTTTACTTTTGTACATTGAATTGAATGTTAGTGATATACATTTAAGCTAAATGTTAGTGTATTTTGATTGTTGGATCGATTTTTGTAGTGAATATTCAATTATTATTTTAATTTTAATTTTATATTTTATATTTTTTTAGTTGTATTTAAAGCACAATTCCTATCATTATTCACTATAAATATTTATAAAAATATATTAATATTGAAATAATAAAAAATAGAAAAAAAATTACATTATACATGTCTATCCTAATCTTTTTAAGGTTACTTTAGACGGATTTATCTCAATATTTTTTAAAGGTTGTCTTAGACAAGATTTATCCCAACTATCTAAACCTTTTTTAAAAGTTGCATTAGACAATGTCTATCTCAACTTTGCTTTAGACGGGTTTATCCCAACCTTTTTAAAAGTTGTCTTAGATAAGGTATATCCCAACCTTTTTAAAAGTTGTCTTAGATAAGGTATATCCCAACCTTTTTAAGGTTGTATTAGATGACTTTATCTTAACTTTTTTAAAGGTTGCCTTAAACAAGGTCTATCCTAACCCTTTTAGGGTTGCTTTAGAGGAGTCTATTCCAACTTTTTTTAAGGGTTACCTTAGAGAAGGTCTATCCCAACCTTTTTAAGGTTACCTTAAACAAGTCTATCCTAACATTTTTTAAGGGTTGCCTTAGACAAGGTCTATCCCAACCTTTTAAAGGTTATCTTAAATGAGTCTATCCCAACCTTTTTTAAGTGTTACCTTAGATTGGTCTATCCTAACCTTTTTCAAAGGTTGGCCTTGACTAGGTCTATCCCAACCTTTTTTAAAGGTCGGCATTGACTGGGCCTTTCACAACCCTTCAATAAGGGTCGGCTTATGTTGACTTATGCCAGCGCTTTTTCAAAAGCATCGCGGAGCCTATGCCAACTGTACTATAGACAACCTTTCTGGAAGCGTCAAGAGAAGTGTCGCAAAACCTATGCCAACCTTTTTTGCGTCATCTTAGGTCAAAAAAGGTGTCACGGTAGGCTGTTTTGTTGTAGTAAGGAATGAATATGAGCATGTTGAGTAACACAGGTATGTATGCCAAGCTCATGATAAATGATTTCAGTTTATGATGCACATTTAGTGAAGATATAAATAGGTAATTCATACTTATGAGAATGATTTTGTGTTGACCTTGTGGTTATAGGTCTATACTTATGATGTATGAATATGTAACCTTACCAATGTGGTGAAAATGAATTAATATGGTGTGATAAACGTAGTATCGTTAATTTACACTAAAACAGTTTTGGACAATAGCCATAGTCTGACTTTAAAAATCCACCAAAAATTATGAAAATTGAGTTAGAGGCTGAATAAAATATGATATTAAATCCTAATGAGTTTAGTTTCACATAGAAGAAATGGTGTAAGCAAAAGAGTTTCATATTATGAAATATTTTAATTGTTGTGAGACAGAGTCAGAATGACTTCGAAATCCCCTGTTCTGAATTGAGAAAATAATTGAAAATTGTAAAAAAATAGTTATGATATATAATTTATATTATTAGAATTCTTAATGAGTTTTTTTTCAAGATAAATATAGGGGAACATCATCCGAATCTCGTACTATGAGATAATTAATTTTTAGTGAAGAGGGGTCAGAACTGTCAGACAGCAAAAAAAGGTAACTTTGAGGAATAAACTGTACTAATTGGCTGACCAAAAATTCTGAAAATTTTATGATAAGAAGATATGTGAGTCTAATTTCAGGGAAAATTAGCAGAACTTAATTTAGAGTTCCGTAGCTTCAGATATAAATAATTTAGTGACTGTGACTTGAGAAAACAGCTTGACTGGAACATGAGTGAAAATGCAAATAGGATTGTATTACCATGAGAAGCAAGTTGATAAATTGCTTATTATTTTCATACGGTCTTACTAAGCTATAAAGCTTAGTTCCTTCCTTTCCTCTCCTTTAATGTTTTTAGGTTAGCTCGGGGTTGGAGATCATCGGAGGCAGCATCACACTATCAAGTCGCTATCTTTGGAATAATGAAGCATATATTAGAAATTTCAAGTGAGTGGCATGTATAGGGATCTAGTTGATTGACATGTATTATTTTGCTTTGGCCAAATTTGTTGATTATATTGAGTTATATGTATATGGCCATAAGATGTGACTCATATTGATTATGGCTTGTAAGCCTAGCTATTCATGTCATGTCTAATGTTTATAATGTGATTATGTTTGTTTGCCATGTATGGTTAGTAATATGAGATGTGTGTTGGATGTATGCTCTATGACCAACTGAGGTGGTCATAGCCATATAGTAATTGCACGTTATAAACACAACGTGATAATGATTGAGCATGACTGCTTGATGAATAAGTTGGTAACCATATTATAATGATAAAAGTGGTCATCAAAATGACAAGTCTTATGAATGTGAAATAAGGAGTTTGGACTTGTTATTGCATGAGTCGATGCATTATTTGTAAGAGGACATTTTAATGTTAAGGATGTGCCTTAATAAAGAATGTTTAATCATTAAAATGATGCAATGATTTGCGTTTTTGATGTGCATAAGGTTGTAAAAGATTATGGGTAACATGAAGGCTTGGAAAATAGCCTAAGTGTTGGCCACACGAGTTGAGACACGGCTGTATGTCTCAACCGTCTAAAGGACACGGCCTGGAGACACGGGCGTACGGCCCGGCCGTGTAGTACGATGTGCATGCTGATGTCATAAATAGAGAGTTACACAGCTTGAGGACACGGGCGGTCCTATGTCCACACGAGCGTGTGACATGCTGATGTCATAATTAGAGAGTTACACGGCCTGAAGACACGGGCGTGTCCCTATTTCCAGAGAGGCGTGTGACCCTGTTTCATGGGAAAATTTTCTAAGTTTTCCTGAAACTTCTTAAAGTTCTTGGTTAGTCCCGAATCGATTCTGATGAATGTTTTGGGCTTCGTAGACCCAAATAAGGGACGACATGCATGTGTTTGAAAGGTTTTGAATTAAAAGAGATTTTATGGTCTAGTTTTTGCATGAATGTGTATGTTTAAGTCCAATAATGCCTCATACCCTGTTTCGACGTCAAACATGGGTAAGGGGTGTTACATTTAGCGGTATCAAAGCATTGTTACATTTAGTGGTATCAAAGCATGGTTTAGTCAGTTTTTTGACTAACCTAGCACGTGTAAGCGTCTACCTATACATGCCACAAGTTTGTGATAGTGTGATGTCTCCCGGCTCGAATGAGAACTATCTTGTGTGGGCAAGGTACTCTCCAATTGAGCTACACCCGATCACGTAGATAATGATGCTAAAGTATTCAATAAAGTGCAGTTATGAAGAGTTGAAACTCAGAAAGGTACGAACAAGAATTCGTGAAATGTATATGTACATGGTATAATGAGCTTATCCATGATTGATTGATAATCCCATGGTGTACATGATTGATTTGTTCGAGTGAATACGTGTGTTTAGATAACTTACTAAAAATATAGGTAGAAAGAATGTTCATGTATACTTATTTGAATGAATATGGTTGCCAAATTCACATAGTCTGATTAAATGTGTTAAATTGTTTGGACTGATTTACATGATTGTAATTATATGTCTAAATGAAGGTGTACGAGGTAAAAGTATAGATTGTGATAAACTTAACCATATTTGTTGGCCCTTGTATGATATCATGTGCATGACTTGTATGATCAAATGAATAGATTAGTAAAGTTATCCAGAAAACATGGAATGCATGCATAAGTATACTTGTTTAAATGAGATAACTGGAAAGTGACCGTAAAATCAATATGAATGTTAGTCTACTTGGAATGAATGACATGATTGTGCTGATGTTGCCATGATGATGAAAATTGTGTTACATGCATATGTATATGAGAGTCGAGTTAGAGGCCCTATGACCCCCTCCCCCTTACCAAAGTGGTGTTCTATAATGGAATTTCTCGAGATTTGTGATGAACAAGTTTCTGGATGAGAAACCAAAGAATTCAGTGATAGAATGGTTATTAGCACGATTAGTAATTAAGAATGGGTTGATAAGTACAGATAGAGCTAGAAAGATATCGGATTGACTGAAAGATTATTTAATTTTCACAATATCACAGTTAGTAAAAATATTAATTTCGGCAATCGATCTATTCTAAAAAGATGTCGGGAAATAATATTTGAAATATGAAATGACCGCATACGGTAATTACAGTAAGCAGATTATGACTGTCTCTCTTGAAATATAGCATGAAATCAATTGTCTGCGGAAAGGTTATTGAGACTATCTATTTTCCGATGAATTTTTGTAAGATGGAAATGTTCCCTGATCTTGATGATAAACAATCTACATGATCCTATTTCTTTCTGGTATTTTGTTACCTTCCGTCTGTTGGGAATTGATGAAAAGGGGTGCATGATACTATGATTCGGCTTCTGCTAATAGTTAATTTGTCCAATATGTATATGGGAAGGAATGTCATTCTTGTTACATCTATCTCAGGTGGTCACAATGATATTTTCTTCTGCATTTCTTTTCTCTAAGGAACCATTGAGGTCTCTCATATTTTCTTATGAATTTTGTCCTCGATCTTTTGATAAGGTATTGTGATTGGATTTTCTTGTTTTGGATTTCTTTACGTTGGATTTTTATATTCTGGATTTCTCCGTTATGGATTTCCTTATAGTGAATTCTTGGTCATCTTTATCTCGTCAATTGTCGAACATAGATTATAGTTAAAGTATGACATTTAGCTTGCGGTATATATAAATATCAAGTATGACTGTGTTTCTGATTTGATTACAGTAATTTTATGATCTTAGTAATTGGAGTTCTCAAATTTCCGTATGAGGATTTAACATTAGCAAAGTTTGGACAGATGAAAATATTTTTAATGTAACACCCCGAACCCGAGACCGTCACCGGAGTCGAATACGAGGTGCTGACAGACTTTTAAAAAAAAAAAATTTTCCAGACACTGCCCAGTCTGAGTACTAGTCACTTCAAAAATCATATCTTGAGTTTCACAACTCGAAAATTAGTTTTGTGATTTTTCCCTGAAACTAGACTCATGTCCCCACCTATGTATTTTTTTCTAGAATTTTTGGTCGGGCCAATTAGTACAGTTTATTAGTCAAAGTCTCCCATGTTACAGGGGTCGACTACACTGACCTTTTCCATTACGACTGGGATATCTCTCTGCACAGAGCTTCAATACTAATGCCGTTTGTTTCTATGGAAACTAGACTCAGAGAGGAATCCATACATATATGGTATGACCCCTAATTATCTCTGGTCAATTTATAGTGAATTTCCAAAGGCGGAACAGTGAATCCAGAAACTGTTCTGGCCCTGTTCCACAAGAACCCGAATATCTCTTTCTTTACTGTTCCTATAATTGTTTCGTTACTTCCATATGAAAGTAGATTCATCAAGGTTCGATTACATAATTTATTCACTATTTAATTCCACTCCTACAAATTTATGTGATTTTCCAATTCTACACCACTGTTGCTGTCAAAATCTGTTTTCAAGATAAACTTTACCTATTTTGTGGTTACCATGGACCAACTAGGGTTTTGCCATACATAGGTCCACATGTGATCATATTTAGCCATTCCAATGGCTGATCATTAGCCCAACACTTCCATTTCAAACCATAGTCACATCGTGAAACCATATATATACATACATAAACACAAATGGTCTAATGCCATACTCCACTTTTACAAGCCATTTTCGCATGGCTTTACACACATACATCACAAAAGAACTTAAACAACAGGGGGTAGTCCTATACATGCCATATCCAGAGTTCAACTAAAAGAGTACCAAAAGAGCTTGATAGTGCAGATGACTTCGACTTCGCTGATCCCGAATCCGATAGCTAACGAACAAAATCTATAAAACAGAGAGCCAAAGCAACCGGGTAAGCATTTTAAGCTTAGTAAGTCTCAAGTAATGAAATCGGCTTTGACTACAGTATTACATTCACATAGCTAACTAAATCACTTTATTAACACACATTCTCATAATCATACTTACTTCACACTTCATCAACATAGATACACAAGGTATTAACCTTTCTAAAAGCCGAAAATTCGTTAGCCGATCGCACGAATACTATTTAAAACGAACCGACTTTTCCAATGCACATGCAAACATACCTTATCATTCGGGTTGGTCAAGCATAATTATTAAATTAGTTACAGCACAAAACGCTCACATTCAAACCCAAGTTTCTTCGGTATTTAACCGAATACAGCCGCAAACACATTTGCCTTCGGGTCTTAACCCGGACATATCAA
Source organism: Gossypium hirsutum (assembly GCF_007990345.1). Taxonomy (NCBI): domain Eukaryota; kingdom Viridiplantae; phylum Streptophyta; class Magnoliopsida; order Malvales; family Malvaceae; genus Gossypium; species Gossypium hirsutum. The sequence goes on from NC_053427.1 coordinate 47,742,374, forward strand.
CTCGCATAATTGCCTTCGGGTCTTAGCCCGGATATATCATCTCGCATAATTGCCTTCGGGTCATAGCCCGGATATATCAACTCGCATAATTGCCTTCGGGTCTTAGCCCGGATATATCAACTCGCATAATTGCCTTCGGGTCTTAGCCCGGATATATCAACTCGCATAATTGCCTTCGGGTCTTAGCCCGGATATATCATCTCGCATAATTGCCTTCGGGTCTTAGCCCGGATATAATCCAATGCTCATGCACACATATATCAATAATCATAACACATCCATATCATTTCTTCGTTACTAAGGCTCAAACACAAAACATTTATTAAACCTTTCAATTTTCGGCTCAGTAGCCACACACAAAGAGCATGATTTCAATTGGCTTTATAAGATAGTCTCTAAGCACATTCGACTATCCGTCATAGTATGACTATTCATTTCAATATAATTCAAGTAGGGTCATTACTCGAAGACTTACCTCAAATGTCGTCGAACGACTTCAACGGCTATTCAATTACTTTTTCCTTCCCTTTATCGGATCTAGTTCCCCTTTGCTCTTGAGCTTAAGTTCAACAAAATTTAAAATAGTCATTAATCGACTATTCAAGTATTACTTTCAGAATAATATATATATATTGATCCGACTTTCACACACATAGATTATAGTAAGCTTTATATTAATCAATAAATAATTCATCGGCAAACTTTCATTAATGTTTACAACAAAATCACATATTCACTACGAGCTGTTTTCCTGAGCAGTAGTTACTAAATTACTTATAACTGGAGCTACTAAACTCCAAATCACTTGCCGTTAATTTTCCCTGAATATAGACTCGTATATCTTCCATCCATAAAATTTTCAGAATTTTAGGCTTGGCCAATCAATACCAGATTTTTCTTAAAGTTTCCCCTGTTCACTGTTTGACTATTCTGACCACTCTTCACTACGAATCCAATTTCTCACTTTACAGAATTCAAAATGTGTTGTATTTGATCTCATTAGAAACTAGACTCATTAAGGAGTCTAAGCATATAAATTTTATCTTATAATCATTTTTGTACAATTTATAATGATTTTCTAAAAACAAACAGGGAATCCAGCAGTCATTATGACTCAGCCCCACAATGCTTCAAATATCTCAAGATCGGTAACTCTTTTGTTTTTATAGTTTCTTTTGTAAGAAAATAGACTCTTCAAGCTTTAATGACATAATTCACTCAGCTTCTAATTCAACTCCTATAATTTATGGCGATTTTCCAAAATCACCTTACTGCTGCTGTCCCCAAACAGATTATCACCAAATCAAATACTAACATTAGCATTTCACCTTAATAGCTAGCTTACCAAGCCTTGATTTAACATATAATTCACACATATCACATTCAGCTATATATATATACATTTATCATATTTATTATTAACAAAGTATGCTCATGACAAATTTACTCCCAATCGCATCTCAAAATTCATCAAGCTTAGAACACATTTGCTAATTAAATTCGGTAGTTTAATCACTTTGCTAACCACTTATACATATAATTCAATTCAACATTATAATCCCATTATCACTCATTTAGCCGATTATAGAGAATTAAACATAATATCTCTAGGATATACTCTACATGGCCGAATACACTACATTAATTTCCAACATTACCTAGGTAATTACCTATAGGTTCTTATACCTTAAATTCACACATTTAGCCTTTTAATGCCTATTGATCAATCCTTTGGTCCTATCAAGAACCATTTAACATGCAAGGAACATAATCATAGAGGAAGAAATTTACATTCTAAATAGGCTCAATCTTTGACCGAATGTACTAGGCTCCTCTAAGCCACTCATCCAAAAATCTTTACCCCATTCTAGTCACTCTCCCATTGTTCCATACAACATGAAATAACCCCTAATTCCAACACTTAATCATTTGGCATATTGCTCAATTCACCATAAGAAATCTCAACTTTCTTGACATTACCAAGAGTGCATCCACCATTTAACTTAGCATATTATAAAGCCAAATCAACAAATTCAAAGCTTACCTCCTAATAGCTAAAGATGAATGCCGAATTGCTCTAGGTAAGTTTTCCCCTTCCTTTTTTCTCCTTGTTTCGGCTTGAGGGAGGTATGAGAAGAAGATGAACACCATCCTCCTTCTTTTATTTAATTCCTTTTATTTCAATTATTAAATCATTTGTTAATACAAAATTATTTTAATTTTTGAATTAGTGGAGCATATTCTTTCCTTGGCCGGCCACTATATTTAACATGGGTAAATTGACATGCAAAACCACTCCTTTCAATGCATGTACTATTAGACCATTGTAAATTAGCCTCTCACTTTCCAACAAAGTTTCATATAAGTCCATATAAAAAAAAATTCACATAAAGATGATCAAATTAATGCATGAAACTTTCACACATGCAATTACTCACATCATAAACACAGAATATAATTTTTAATTATTTATAAGACTCGGTTTCGTGGTCCCGAAACCACTTTTCGACTAGGGTCAACTTTGGGCCGTCACAGTTAACCAAAGCGTTTGAATTGATTTAGTATGCATTGGACAAAGACTTCTTGATTTTCAGTGATAGTTATTGTACGATCTTTGAGAAGAGCAAAATGCAGTGGTAAACATTTGGGTAGAAAATCCAAAACTTATACAGAGATTTCGCAAGAAAACTTACAGGAGTAATGTATTAGCGATCGAGTTTGGAACTCGACATCGTTGATCCTTGGGTAGAATACTTGAAATGTTGAAAGTTTAAGAAATGTATATCAAGTGTCATCATAATTATCTTCGCCCATGTTGGAAATGGAATGGAAATGAGAAGAAGCTACTATGGATTTTATGTATGATTTATTACTGTCTCTGAAAGAGAAAAATGTTAGATCGCTTATTATTAAATGTTAGATGAGATATGTAAACCATGCTAGTATGTACTGAATTTTCGCTCATCAGCTTCGAGGAATTTTGTGTCTTTATGATTGTTGGATATTTTAAAATTTTAGTCTCCATTAATCGGATTGAGGATCCGGGTTTTATATCACGAATTCTTGGGAAAGCGAGAGGAGGCTTTAGAATTAAAGGTAATTGGGAGTTGAATTGGCAAAAAAATCAGATTGTATGAAATTATAGAGAGTATGAGACTGAGATGAACCGACTAGTTTCACTATTCGAATTTGAAAAGATTCAAGTATCTGTGTATATGTGATATGATAGCATAAATGGGACCTTTGTGTATATGAACTCTCAGGTAAAGGTTGAAATTCAGCTGAGGTACGGTATAGTAATGAACTGCTTATGATATTGATATGGAAAGGTAAATAGATAAGTATTAGAGACACAGACGAGTGAAGGTTCTTTAACAATGATTATGGGAAAGAGAAGTTTATTTGAATACCAAAATCACTTTTCTGGTAAGATTTTAGGGACGAAAATCCCTAAGAGGGAGAATTGTAACATCTCGAAATAGGGCTTAGTAGGAATAGTGGTTTCAAAACCACAAATCAGGTCAAGAAATTATTTTAATATTATTTTATGTGTTATAGCTTGATTATATAAGTGCATAAAAATTTTGGTGAATTAATTTTGGCGTTTGAGTGCTTAATCGCGAAAAAGGACTAAATTGCATAAAGGGGAAAAAGTTTTGTTTTAATAGTCAAAGGTTTCAAATTGCTAGAGAACCTTAATTTGGGGTCTTTAAAGTGAGATTAGGCCATTAAATAAGTAATGGTCGGCCATAGGGGGAGCAAAAGAGTTGAAAAGTCAAAATTTGGTATGGTTGGTATTTGATGACATAAGCAAACATTAATAAAATAAAACAAAAGTAGGCACCCTTCGTCTCCATCTTTCTTCACCAAAAATACCAGAAAAAATAAGGGTTTGGAAGCTTGAAATTCCATCAAACTCTACACCCTTACAAGTAAGTGATTTAGATGCTTATTTTTGATAATTTTTGTACTTTTGGAACCTTTGTAGCTTAATCTAGCTAATGAGGGGACTATTTTGCACAATGGTTGAAATTATAGGGTTTTACCATGAGAATATTCATGTTTTTTGCTGCATTTTTATGGAAGAAAATGGATCTTAGTTGTGAAATAAACAACTTTTGTGAAAGGTGTTAGCATGAAAACACCTAAAAGTATCATTTTGTAAAGTTTGTAAAATAGAGAGTAAATGTGTGTAATAATTGAAATATTGAGTTGTTATAGTTATGAAAATGGTTCGGCTAGGCTTAAAGAGTAAGAAAATTGAATAAAAATCATTTTACGAGCGTAAAGGAAAAAGCGTAATTTTGGCAAAGTTTAGGGAAAAAATTGTAAATTTGCCAAAATATGATTTTTGGGTTAATTTGAATAATGTGAGTCCTAAATGGGCTATATTTGAAATGATAGATCAAGGAAATCGAGATTTGGGCTTAAATCGAGAAAAATACAAGTTTATGGACTAATGGTAAAATTGTCATTTTCGTATTTGAGGTAAGTTCGTATGACTAAATAAACATGTTATCCATGTTATTGTTAATATACTTGAATCTATCTTGCTTCGGTTATATTGAATTATATGTTGATGATATTGAGTATGATGAAAGTGATGCCAAAAGTTAATAACATTCACGTGATGGTAGAATACATTAGAAATTCAATGGAATATGATATCCCATAGAAACGAGTAAGTCATATGTAAATAATATAACTACATTGTTATTACAAGTATTTGAATAGATATAGCATAAATTACTTGATTGTGGAAATGATTATGTATGATGAGAATTGACGTAGAGGAACCTTCCAGTTGCTAGTGTAAAACATGTCTGGGACATGCATCGGCCGCATTATGAAATGCCAGTGTAAGAAATGTATAGGACATGCATTGACATTGAGACGAGAGCCAGTGTAAGACATGTCTGGGACATGCATTGGCTACAAGATGTGTCAGTATAAGACCATGTCTAGGACATGACATCAGCAGGGATATGTGAGAGCTAGTGTAAGACCATGCCTGGAACATGGCGTTGGCCTCGATTTTGATAGTCAGTGTAAGACATGTTTGAGACATGGAATCGACTTGATGGACGAGCCAGTGTAAGACCATGTCTGGGACATGGCATCGGCATTATACCCTATGTTTAAGGCTTAGTGAATATCCGATAGCTTTTCGAATGGTTCAACGGTGAGGTTACGGTTTAAGCTAAATGAGAAAGTTTATGACCATATTGTGAGTGGTACAGGTACTTACATGAAATTGATGAGATGTGAATTCAATTCATGTTATATGATTAGTAAGGAATGAATATGAGCATGTTACCACAGGTATGTATACCAAGCTCATGAGAAATGATTTCAGTTTATGATACACATTTAGTGAAGATGTAAATAGGTAATTCATACTTATGAGAATGATTTTTTGATGACCTTGTGATTATAGGTCTATACTTATGATGTTTGAATATGTAACCTTACCAATGTGGTGAAAATGAATCAATATGGTGTGATAAACGTAGTATCGTTAATTTACACTAAAATTGTTTTGGATAGCAGCCATAGTCCGGCTTTAGAAGTCCGCCAAAAATTGTATAAATTGAGTTAGAGGCTGAATAAAATATGAAATTAAATCCTAATGAGTATAGTTTGACATAGAAGAAATGGTGTAAGCAAAAGAGTTTCATGTTATGAAATATTTTAATTGTTGTGAGACAGAGTCAGAATAACTTCGAAATCCCCTGTTCTGATTTGAGAAAATCATTGAAAATTGTAAAAAAATATTTATGAGTTATAATTTATATGCTTAGAATTATTAATGAGTCTATGTTCGAGATAAATATTTTGGAACATCATCCAAATCCCGTACTATGAGATAATTAATTTTTAGTGAAGAGGGGTCAGAACTGTCAGACAGCAAAAAAGGGTAAATTTAAGGAATAAACTGTACTAATTGGATGAACCAAAAATTATGAAAAATTTATGGTAAGAATATATGTGAGTCTAGTTTCATTTAAAATTAACATAACTTAATTTGGAGTTCCGTAGCTCTAGATATAAATAATTTAGTGACTGTGACTTGAGAAAACAGCTTGACTGGAACATGAGTGAAAATGCAAATAGGGTTGTATTACCATGAGAGGCAAGTTGATATATTGCATATTATTTTCATACAGTCTTACTAAGCTATAAAGCTTACTCCCTTCCTTTCCTTTCCTTTAGTGTTTTCAGGTTAGCTTGGGGCTGGAGATCGTCAGAGGCAGCATCACACTATCAAATCGCTATCTTTGGAATAATGAAGCATATATTAGAAATTTCAAGTGAGTGGCATGTATAGGGATCTAGTTGATTAACATGTATTATTTTGCTTTGGCCAAATGTTTTGGCTTATATTGAGTTATATGTATATGGCCATGAGATATGGCTTATATTGATTATGAATTGTAAGCCTAGCTATTCATGTCATGTCTAATGTTTATAATGTGATTATGTTTGTTTGCCATGCATGGTTAGTAATATGAAATGTGTGCTGGATGTATGCTCTATGACCAACTGAGGTGGTCATAGCCATATAGTAATTGCACATTATAAACACAAAGTGATAATTATTGAACATGAGTGCTTGATGAATAAGTTGGTAACCATAGTATAATGATAAAAGTGGTCATCAAAATGACAAGTCTTATGAATGTGAAATAAGAAGTCTACACTTGGTATTGCATGAGTAGATGCATTACTTGTAACAGGACATGTTAATGTTAAAGATGTGTCTTAATATAGAGTGTTTAATCACTAAAATGATGCCATGATTTGATATTTTTATGTGCATAAGGTTGTAAAAGATTATGGGTAACATGAAGGCTTGGAAAATAGCCTAAGTGTTGGCCACACGGGCTGAGACGCGACCGTGTCTCTCAATCGTATGAGGGACACGGCCTGGAGACACGGGCAAGTGGCCCAGTCGTGTAGTTCGTTGTGCATGCTGACGTCATAAATAGAGAGTTACACAGCCTGAGGACATGGTCGTTCCAAAGGCACACTAGCGTGTCCCTATGTCCACACGGGCATGTGACCCTGTTTCATGGGAAAATTTTCTATGTTCTCCTAAAACTTCTTAAAGTTCTTGGTTTAGTCCCGAATCGATTCTGATGAATGTTTTGGGCTTCGTAGACCCAAATAAGGGACGACATGCATGTGTTTGAAAGGTTTTGAATTAAAATAGATTTTATGGCCTGATTTTTGCATGAATGTGTATGTTTAAGTCCGGTAATGCCTCATACCCTGTTCCGGCATCGGACATGGGTAAGTGGTGTTACATACGTTACATGGTTGTGTGTCCCCTGGGGTACCCTACGATTTAAAGTCAGTATACCCTACAGTTTTGACACGGCCTAAACACAGGGGCGTGTCTATCGGTCCTGTGTGGCACACGGGCTGGCACATGGGCGTGTGGTCGGCCGCATGATCCAATTCAATAGCCTCCCTAATTTTCACACGGCCTAGCACATGAGTGTGTCTTGTGGCCATGTGGACAAGTCAGTATGTATGCTCTGTTTTGCCACGGCCTAAACACAGACCCACAGGCGTGTCTAATGTCGTGTGAGGCACACGGCCTATTCACACGGGCGTGTGACCTTTGTAACTTAGAAAAATGTTTAAGTGTTGAAAAATTTTGTATCTGCTCGGTTTAGTCTCGACCTCATTCTAAAGCATGTTTAAGGTCTCATTGACCAAGAAAGGGACTTTATGTTGATGTTTGATTATGATGCTATAATTTTTGAATTTCAAATGTTCTGATATGTTCGGTAATGCCTTTTAACCCTAGTCCGGTGACGGATACGGGTTAGGGGTGTTACAGTGATTGTGCTCTGAAAAACTTCCAACCGATCTAGCTTTCCGATGATTTACAAGACAAAGAAAAAAATATATAAACAACTAATGCTTAGTAAGCTCGTATAAAGGAAACTTAAACCTATCGAAGATAATACGATAAAAACAAGCATAATTTCGTTAAATCATGAGCATAGTTTCCTTTTCTAAACACACCACTTCACAAGGTTAGTAGATGTATAAATGAGCATATAAATTCAACCAATTCATGGAACATATCACAATAAGCATTTGATATACATATATCATCTATCATGTATTTAAATAATACCCTTTTCATACAAAGTACATATATCAACATTTTTCATTTCATCTTTTAATAACATAGACCATTTCATATACATATTTATTCAAATTAAACTTTAATCACCCAGTGAACCAAATGAAACAAATGACTTTATTATGACATAAAACATTACAAGGAAATGTATTTAAAACTTAATTCAACCTTCTATTCGCATAATAAACTATAATCAATTAATATAATACTTATAAGTTTTTATTCACATAATGCCATGATATCTTTCAATCATGGTCTTTTCCTTTTTCTCAAATTAATAAACCCCATCACCAATTTCTAGACATATATATATATATAAGTAACAGTTTACTTCTAGAAATCAAATGAATTACTTTAATTGAAATACCAACTTACCTCAACTACAAATGTTGCAAAAACAAAGTTGATGACTACTCTGAAACCTTAGCTTTTCCTTAATTTCTGTTCGCTTACATCTTTTCTTGATCTAAATAAATATTCTTGTTCAATTAATTCAATTCCAACAATTAAATAATTAATTTCTACTTATAGACCCCTTCTATTAATAATTTACAAAATTATCCTAACATTTTAACCTTTATGCAATTTAGTCCCTAAACTAGAAACTCACAAATTAACCACAATCAATGAAAAACTAAGCTAGTCAATTTTCCTAGGGTCCATTACAGCCCATAACTTTCATCATTGCACCCTATTTTCGTTGAATTTTACTATTATCTCAAATAGGTCCCTAAACATTAAGATCATAAGAAATCGCTTAACAAAATACTTATTTTTAACTACCAACCTTAATAATCTATTAAATAAATTCAAAAACACTTTCAATCCATTCATGGCAAGTCCCTAAACTTTTAATACTTTTACAAATTGACCCTCAGTCTAGCTAAATTAAGCTAAAACAATCTCAAAAATATAAAAATCATTAAAAACAGATACAAAATAACTTACATACAAAGAATCAAACACAGATCAAAGCTTGGAGCCCCTCCAACAATGAAGTTCAGTCAAGAAAGAAAAACCCATGAGAAAGATGACATATTTCATCTTTTGTCCATTTTCATTTATTATTTAATTACCAAAGTAACATTTAAAATTAATGAAAATTCCAAAATAACCAAGCCACTACCGTCATTATAACTAATATGGTTTATTTACTTTTTAAAACCCTCCAACTAAAACTTTGTTATCAATTAGCACATTTAAACTAGTAATAATTAATTTTTGCAGATTTTATGATTTAGTTATTTTACTTAATTAACTATGCAAATTTATGGACCAAATTTCAATATACCTATATAATTATTCCATAAATATTTAATAAAACAATATTTACGAGCTCGATTTACATAAACTGTAATACCTCATTTTTCAGTGAAATTGAAACAATAGTTTTGGGACCACAAATCTGACATTGAAATATTTATTTTGTTATTATTTTATTTTCTACAGCATGATAGTAGTATCGTTTAAAATTTTCGTTAAGAAATTTTACCGTTTAGATGCTTAATTGAATAAAAAGGACTAAATCGCGTAAAGTGCAAAAGTTGGGTCTAATAGCTAAAAGTATTAAATAGCTATAGAATCTTAAAGTATGAGTCCTTATGTGGTAATTATACCATTCATGTTGATAGTGGAATGTGATGGCTTGGTATTGTGAAAATTTTAATGTTTTAAAAGGTTATAATGGTAATTTGTTAAATAATGATAAGTAAAATAAAACAATTTAAGTCTTCATCTTCTTTAATTCATTCTTAGCCAAAAATTAGGATAAAGAAAAACCATTGAAGAGCTTTAACTTTCAGCAATCTCTTATTGCTTGTGTGGTATGTATTTTAGTCTTGTTTTTAATGATTTCTATGTTTTTTGGATCGTTATAGCTTAATCTAGCTAGCCTGGGGACTAATTTGTGAAACTATTATTAGAGTTTTGCCATGAATGAATGTGTATGAGTTTTGATGGTTTCTAGAAGAAAATGATTAATTGTTGATAGATAAAAAAAATTTGTTAAATGATTTCTGGTGAAATTGTCAAATAGGGATTAAATTGAAAAATATAAAATTATACATGGTGAGTTGTGAAATAAATGAAATTAGGGCTTGCTAGGGTCCTATATGAAATTTGACTATAATGAGTTTTGGAAAAATTGCATAAATTCCATTTTTATGAGCTAGGTACTAAATTAAAAAGGAATTAAAAGTATAGAGGTAAAATTATAATTTTGCTAAAATATGAAATTGGATTAAATTGAATAGAATAATTATTGAATTGAGATGGATTTATCCATTTAGATCAAGAAAAACCTCGTACAGCTTTAGATCAGGGTAAAGATAAAGTTTTGGATTAGTTGCCTTCCGTATCTACGTTTAATCGTTGAGGTAAGTTCATGTAATTATATTGAATATAAATGTTTTTAATTAAATTATGCATGTATTTTCAATTGCCATATTTATATACCGAACGCATATCCAATGATGTTAAGTCAACTACAGAGCCCTGTTTCAACCTTAGGAATTCGTAGGATACCAATGACATGTTATTAGGGTTTACATGATTTGGGTGCTGGTCTTGAACATCTTACTGATGGCTAAGGTTTGGCATGTGTTGTAGATATTCTATAGCTCGTGTGAGCAATATTGTGTAGCTACGTTACGACTCACAGCTCGTGCGAGCAGGCCCATTTTCACAGCTCATGTGAGCATTCTGATTTACAGATCGTGTGAGCATACATGTACAGGAATTTATGGATTACAATTATATGAGTTAGCACACTATGTCTGAGCTATCCCAGGTATCCAACAGTATTCTAAATGGTTCAACGAGCATGATTTGAAAGAAAGTGGTAAGAGTTCGATACGAAATCAGACATGAACACATGTGACTTGCATTGAATTGGTGATACATGGTATAATAAAAGTTGATATGGATGGTATATACTTATGATATATGATTAAATGTTGTGATCAATCATGATTAAATTGCTTATGTTATATGCTTATATGGCTAACATGTTTGGTGTACATGCTTAGGCTTTAGCCAAATTGTGGCTGGATTATGCCATGTTTAACTTACTTATTATGTGTTGAAATGGTAAGTTGAGTTTTAAATTATACGAACTTAGTAAGAATTTATGCTTACTCTGTGTTATTTTACTTGTTTTATAGTGAATTAGAAGCTCGATCGGGTTGGAAGCTAGTCAAATTTATATCACATTATCCATCGACTATATCGGTACTTTTAGGGTTTTAAGTTTTTGTTATAATGGCATGTATAGGTATTTTGGTTGTTGAAGTAGCCATTTTTTTGGCTTGTGTTTATGGTATTTTAGGGAATGATATGAACTAGTTTTAGAATGTAAATATTTGGCCTTAAAGTGGTTGATATCTTGGTTCTTGATGTGTGAATGATTAAAGATGGAATGATGGTTTAAAATGCATGTTATAAATGTTTTGTGATATGTTTGAATATGGTAATTTGGTTCAATTGTTATAAATGACATATATCACTATTGATGCTAGTTGATGAATGGCACATTTGGTATCATTTGGTGTGAATTGGATGGGTAAATCAAATGGTATGTTTTGGCATAAACTTTGATAGAAGTTAGTTCAACAATATGGCCAATTTGAGTATATGGTTATACATGTTTAAGTGTTGAGATTGAGGTGCCCTATTGGCCATATTGGTTGTATGCAAATGTACCATATTTGAATAGCTTGTTTATGCATGGTCTTGATACATTTGGAAGGCTTATTTATATGTGCAAAAGTGATTGTAGGTATATGCATTAAATGGGTAAGAAAAATGGCTTGGAAATAGCCTATATTTCATCCACACGGGCAGAGACACAGGCGTGTGTCTCAGCTGTGTGTGACATATGGCCATGAAACATGACTGTGTGTCCCCTTTATCTTTCAAAGGTTTGCAAGTTAGGCTGTTACATGGCCTAGAATACGGGCTGGCACACGGGTGCATGTGGCCATTTTGAAGGTACACATCCGGCACACGGGAATATGGTTTACCGGTGTGACCCAAATTAGTGAGTTACACGAGCACAAGCACGGGCTGGGACATGGCTGTGTGTCCCTACTTCGAATGCCAACAAAGCCTGAGACACGGGCATGTCTCTTGGCCGTATGAGTCACACGGCCTGGCCACACGGCTGTTTGACCCCTGGTGTTTTGAAAATTTTCATTGTTTTCTGAAAAATTATATATGTTTCTGATTTAGTCCCGACTTATTTCTAATGTTTTTTTAGATCCTCGAGGCCTCATGTAAGGGACGATATGCATGTTATGGATTGGTTTTGATGTGATTATTGATATGAATTGAAATGTTTATAATTTTTGTTCATTGAAATGAAAACTTTGGTAATACTCCATAACCCTATTCCAACGACAGATACGGGTTAGGGTCTTACATAAATGAGGTCTCGATACCTCATTTTCTGGTAACACTTGACTTTAAAGACAAACCATTTATACTTGATGTTTCGCTCAATTAGCAAAAATCATCATATCAAAAGTCAATATAATACTATATGTGACTCGTAAATATTAAATAATAATATTTACGAACTCACTCGTCAGATTTATGGCCCCAAAATTACTATTTGTGACACCATTGAAAAACTAGTTGTTACATGAAACATACCAAACCCTTCAACCTATGTGGCTAACCAATATGCCATCACTTAACGCAACTATTAATACACCAAAACAAATCAAACTCAATGTTACTAGTTCACACCCTAAACATATATCAAACATGTCAAATAACCATTTCAGTATCTTTCCATTCTACTATAAATTGCTTATTTCAGAAAGCATAACCATAATGTCTATATAACACATAAACTTAGACATTAATAAGCCAAACCAAAACCATATTTACAAGTAGTCTATAAGTAAGTTCAAACCACACCATATTAACAAATTAGCATAAAACACCTATTACATGCCATTTATAGCCATAAAAAATAACTCAAAAACTACCAAATTGATAGATGGTTAGTGTTTATGTACTTCAGCGAGGTTTCAACCGATCGAGCTTTCCGATGATCTACAAGACAAAGAAAACAACTACATAAGTAACTAGTGCTTAGTAAGCTCATCCATTTTAAACGTAAACTTACCTTTTAAACTTAATTTATATAAATTTGATGCATAATCTCATTATCACACTCATAAATTTATGAAATTCTATACACATCACAAGTCTCACAAGATTAGTAAATTGACCAGTATAAGCGTATAACCTTATCAAAACATAACATGTAACACCTCTAACCCATATCCATCGCTGGAATAAAGTTATGAAGCATTACCATAAAAATGTAACTCAAATCATTCATTTCCAACATTTCATAATCATTGAAAAATCTAATCAAACACATGCACAACATCCTTTTTTCAAGCCCTCGAGGCCTTAGAAATACTTTAGAAATGATTTGGGACTAAATTGAAAATGTTCAAAACTTCATGGAAAAATATGAAAAAATTCACACTGCAGGGGTCATACGGCCATGTGGCCAGGCCGTGTGACTCACACGATTAAGACACACGCTCGTATCTCAGGCCTTGTGGGCATTCGAAGTAGGGACAAATGGCCGTGTCCTAGTATGTGTCCATGCCCGTGTACCTCTCTGACTTGGTTCACATTGCCAAGCCACACGCCCGTGTGCCAGGCTATGTAACTTTCGAAATACAACTAATAAAACCTACAGGGGACACATGGCCATGTCGCATGGTTGTGTGTCACACACGGCTAAGACACACGCCCGTGTCTTAGACCGTGTGGATAAGAAATAGGCCAAATTCAAGCCATTTCTTTCACTCAAATAAAACACACCTAACAAGCCATTTGCACATATGAACAAGGTATCAAAACATGTTCAACCATACATAAAAATGATCAATTTCCATTCAATTAATGTGCCATAAAGGCACCTCAAACACATACATTAAACATACCTAAACATGCGCATATTTAACCATTTAGCAACTAACTTTTTTCCATACCAAAACATACCACATTTGACACATACCAACCTTACTAATTTATATTCATACCATAGCAAAATAATTTTACCATTTGAACCACTTCTCTCATGTATCAAAACCATATAAATGGCACATGTAACGACCTGATAGTCATGGGTGTTGGAAAGTGCATTCTCAGGACTCCATTCCTGTAAACTAGACTCGTCACAAAGCTAGTTCTGTTATTAATTAGGTTTTGGTTAAGTGAATTTGCTTGAATTAAGAATAATTAGGTATAAGGACTAAATTGCATATAGGGTGAAAGTTAAATTATAGATTAAAGAATAATTAAAGGGACTAAAGAAGCAATTATACCATTATTTCTTTAGTAGGACAACATTAGGTAAGATATTTGTAAATTTATTTTATATATTATAATATGAAATCTTAAGTATTAAGTATATATATTATATAATTATAATAAAACAAAATAAGTAATAAAAGAAATAAAAAAGACAAAAGCTAAACAAACTAAGAAAGAAAAAGAAAGAAATGAAGAAAGAAACAGACGCACGGCCTTAGGGGTTTCAAAGTTTCCAAGTTCAATTGGTTAGTCAATTTAGTCTTTTTTTCTTGTAATTTTTATGTTTATGCAATCCCGGTGTTAAGTATTGCTCGACCCATGTTGAAATTTTAGCATTGATTGAGTTTTTAAATGTTGAATAAATTTAGTATTAGGGATTAAATTGATATATTTTTAAGCTAGAAATGAAAAAGGATTAAATTGTAGATTAAATTGTAAAATTTGAGTAATGGGGACTAAATTGTGAAAAATTCAAAATTTAGGGATTTAAGTGAAAATAGGAAGTTAAGTTTAGTTTAAAGTGAAATTTGTATAAAAATATAAGATTAATTGTAAATAAATAAAGTTAGTCTCGGTTTAGGGACTAAATTGAAATTTAGGAAAATATTGAGTCAAAATTGAAATATTCAATATGAAATTGAATTGTGTTAATGTTGTAGCTAACGTCATACCGGAGCCCTTGACTAAAAAGGGGAAAGATAAAGTCGACGTGGTATAGCTTGGAATTCACGGTTTGTATTCTATGATCCGAACCTAGTTACTAATTGTTGTATTTTGATTTAATGTATATGGTAAGTGGTTGAGGTGAGTATTTGGTACTTTGATATTAAATTGAATTAAAGTTGATTGAAATGAATTGAATTGGTATATATATTATGAATGTATTGATTATTTGAATTGAAATGAATATTTATGTGTATATTTGATTATATGAAAAAAAATCATATTGGATATTGATTGTTTTTGAAATGTGAAATTAAACTCTATTACCTGTATCGGGCTGAGTCAGATATAGATGACATGTCATAGGATAGGAAGAGTAGAGTATAAGGATTTCTTCAACTTCGAGTCGATGAGGCACTTGGTACAAATTTACTTCGGTTTAACCGAAGAGACATTGGGTGTCAAATTTATATAATGGTGGGCGCAGTTACTACTTCAAATTTATCTGATGACGCAGTGGGTGCCAAATTGGTGTATTGGTTGGATCCGTGTATCCGTTCAAGTTCGAGTCGTGTTAATAGGGGTAATTAAATAAAATGTTAATATGATTAATTTTAGATGATATTGTATGTGAATTGAAATTGAGATACATGAGTTATGTACTCATGAAGTGGATATGAAATGGCTAATGTTATTGTTTAAATGATATGTGGATCAAATTGTGAAAAGCTTTTATATAGCAAGTGATGAGAATTTATATAGTAATTGTGTGAATTGAGACATTGTTAACAAATGAAATATGATAGTCATGATATTAGACATTAATATATGCTTACAGTTTAATTGTGCATATAATATTATCTTATCTTTAATATTTGGATTATAGAAAACCACTGAGTTTTACTCAGCGTACGGTTTTGTTTTTCAGTGCCTAGATTAGGTACTTTTCTTTTGATCGTCATTTCAACATCCAACAACGATCCCGAACTCAAATGTGGTGATGTCTATCTTTTGTGTCGCCATGTACCTAGGGTTTCTAAATGATAATTATTTTGTGAATGGATTGTAAATAAGGTTATAAGTGTAATGTTGGTTTGGTATATACATGTAAACATGTGTTTGTGTTTAAAGTCATATTATGGCATGGTAAATTGAACCAACTTTAGATAGGTGCATGTGAATTTAAGTTAGTTTTAAGTGCTTATGAACTAGGCAAAATGGATTGAATTTGGTATGTTTGTAATTTGAAATTTGAATGATGCTTTGATGATATGTTTTGATGATATAAATGTGGTACCAATGAGGGTACATTGGTTAGGCACTTAGGATGATTTTTTTGAACAGGTTAAACAAATGGTTTTTGACTTGTTTAATGCCCGAGCATGTAGGAAATGGTAATTTGTTGTTTAAGGCACATTTTAGGTCCACATGGCCAGACAAACGGGTGTGTGACTTGGCAGTGTGAGAGCGAGGCCATTTCGAAAGAGTACACGGCCTGACGCACGGGCATGTGGCTTGACTGTGTGACCCAAGTCAAAGATTTACACGGGCACAGACATGGGCTGGGGAACGGCCATGTGTCCCTATTTCAAATGCCCATATGGCCTAAGACACTAGTGTGTCTCTTAGCCGTGTGAATCACACGGCCTGACCACACAGCCGTGTGACCCCTGTAGCTTTGAAAATTTTTAATGTATTTCAAAAAATTCTCTGAGTTTCCGAATTAGTCTCAACTTATTTCTAACGTGTATTTTGGGCCTCGAGGGCTCGAATAAAGGAAAATATGTATGAATTTGATTGGTTTCTAACCTGAATATTATATGTTGTGAAATGTTTAAAATTTTCGTCTATTTGATCTGTAAATTCCAGTAATGCTCCGAAACTCTATTCTGGCGATAAATACAGGTTAGGGGTGTTACAACATAAAACTAGCCATTATAAAAGGTTCCAACATCCAATATATATACATATGAAATTTAGGTCTAAATGGTCATAATTCAACCAAACATATTTGATTAAATTCTATATCAAAACATGCCCTAAATGACCACTTTGCAAAGACGCCAACACATACCACTTTGGCCATAAAACCATGCATCAATTTGATCATATAACACCAACCATTAAGCATCAAAGTGCCAAAAGCATACCAACCATCAAGGCATCAAAGCAACGTTACATACCAATATCCTTAACTAAACATTAGACATAGTCCACCTATACATGCCATTATAACCACTACCAAAACATAAAAAACTACTGATAAAAATGATGGATAGTGTGATGGATCTCCGACTAACTTCCAACCTGATCGAGCTTCTGATAATCTGTAAAGTAAAGGAAAAATAACTACGTAAGCAATGAATGTTAGTAACCTCGTATAAACTTAAACATAGCATTCTATATCAATAATGAACATTATTGGTTAAATATACACCTATATCAATGCCTCAATATTTATCAAACCATAAACATCAACTCACAATGGAATAAGTCTATCAACACCATATATATACGTATCATTCCTAGCATAGTAGGATTTCATAAGACTTTGAACCCTTCTATTTACTTACTTCCATTGCATTTACTTACTTTAGCTTAAATAACAACACCAATTCATTAATTAGTGTAAAAACTCTAACCCGTAACCGTCGCCGGAATAGGTTAAGAGGTATTATCAGACTTAAAACTCATTTTCGAAAAATCATATATCCAATAACGTCTATTCTCAGTCAATATCAATCATTCTCATTCACTACGTACTTAAAACAAGCATATCAAGCTTTAATCATGCATTCAAGGCTAAATCGTATCATATTAAAAATTTCAGAAACTTAGAAAAAAATTTCAACATTTCAAGTGTCATACGCCCGTATGAACAGGCCATGTACCTCACACGACTAGTATACAGGCCCGTGTCTTAGACCGTGTGAAAATAGGGCATACATACTGACTTGTGTCAACGGTCAAGGACAAGCCCGTATGCCAGGCCGTGGGCCATTTAGGGGGTATTCTGACTTATGTCACATGGTCAGTCACATGCCGTGTGTGAGTCCGTGTGACATACACGACCAATAGACATACCCGAGTGTCTAAGCCATGTTAAACCTATAGGGTATACTGAGTTAATTCGTAGGGTAGCCCAGGGGAAGTACGGCTATGTAACATAACCGTGTGTCACACACGGCTGAGACGCATGCCCGTGTCTCTTCCCGTGTGGACAAAAATAGGCTATTTGCAAAACCATTTTTCCACCCTATAAACACAAACATTTAAAAGCATAATTGACCACATTTATACAACCCAATTGGCAACCAAAATAACCATTTCAATACATAATATTTTTCATATCAAAACATAACAAATTCATACCCAAATACCTATCCATCATCATGCATACTCCATTCATTTAACAACCACATATCAAGACTTCGCTTGCATAATTTCATTCCATCATTCCTTGCTAGAACATACCATAATTGAATACATCAATTCAACTAAAACATAAAATCAAAATAAGCCAAATCACATGGCTTAAATTTTACACAAAAAATATGTCAAAGCCCTGTTATCAAGTAGCATAACTAACATCTTTCAAACTAGCCTATACATGCCATATTTACTAATTCACAAGTTCAAAAGTACCAATAAAAAATCAGATAGTGTGATGTGCAACTCCTACTTGTCCGAAACGAGCGAGCTAATAAACCTCTATAAAACATAGAAAAAGAAACAGGGTAAGCTTTATAGCTTAGTAAGCCCGTATAATTCAAAATAAAACTTACCATTCAAACATAATCAAAGCAACATTAAAAACGCCAATAATTCAATTAACCAACACCTAATCACAAGTATTTATCACATGTTAGTCATTGGACAAATACATAAATTCATCCATTGATACAATACTTTACATCATTCCAAAATTCACATATCATATAAATATAACACTAGTAACATTTATAATCCGTAACTTATTTGTATAAATAGTATTTAGGCCCATTGAACTTATTAGAAATTCAAAGGATACTCGAGTGAACATCATCAATAATTCATCAATTCATTATCATATATGCTCTTTCGAGCCATGATCGATAAGCTCCTCCCGAGCTGAAATAGTAAGCTCTATCGAGCTGAAACGGTAAGCTCTATCGAGTTGAAAAACAGTAAGCTCTATCAAGCTAAAACGGTAAGCTCCAATGAGCTGAAAACAGTAAGCTCTTACGAGCTGATATATCGGTAAGCTCATACGAGCTATGATGAGTCCGCAACAAATGCAAGAGCTCGACCAAAACTGTAATCTCAGTATCATGTCACTTGTATCCAATGAATTCATATTGTTCAAACAGGGCTTGGTAACAAATACATTTTATCAAATAAGCATTCATACTTCAAGTATTTCAATTATACATATTCATTTCACTAATTATAAGTACATAAAAGTTTGATTCTAATTATACGAACTTACCTTGAGTTGCTCGGATGAAAACTATCGGCTATTCGTCGATCTTTCCTTTTCCCAGATCTAAACTCGATCTCGGCTTATCTTGATCTATATTATATCAAATTAACTCATTTAAACTTTCACTCAATTCAATTTAGCCTAAAATATTCATTTTGGCTAATTTACACTTTTACCCCTAGAATTTTAACTACTTTACAATTTAGTCCCTATTAGTCCATATTTTACATTTATTTCACATTTCATCCATGAACTTTACACATTTTTCAATTTAGTCCCCTTTTTGACATTTTTGTCCAAATCATTTTACAAAAACTATTAATCTAACATCAAAACTTCCAAAACTATCATGAATCATCGAAAAAACCAAGCATCCAACAATGGCATCATTCAAAATATATAAAAAAATTCAGAAAAAAAGGTACGGGCTAGCTAGGTTAAGCTGTAACGAGCTAAAAAAAATAGAAATCATTAAAAATCGAATTAAAATCGTACCTTAATCAAGGATTCAAGCATGGCCGAATGTAAAACCTAACTATGGCTAATTTCTCCTCTTTAATTTCGGTTAAGATGTTGAATAGAACCATAATTTTTATTTTTATTTTACTTAATATAACATAATTTACTAATTTACAAAACTAACGTTAAATAAAACATATAGAAAATCATTTAAACAATGTCTAAATATGTCCATCCATTCTAATAATGGTCATGCAATGCTTATTCATTTCATTTCTATAGCTATTTGGTTCCTTTAACTTGTAGAAGTCATATTTTACGCTTTATGAGATTTAGTCCTTTTTACCTAATTAAGCATTTAAACAGTAAAATTTCTTTACGAAACTTTCACATAATTAATCTATAATGCTGTAGACCTATTAAAATAATAAAATAAATATATTGACTTCAATTTGTGGTCCCAAAACTACTGTTTTAATTTGACTTAAAAACGGGCTGTTACAACTCTCCCCCTTAAGGATTTTCGTCCCCGAAAATCTTACCGGTAAAAAGGTTAGGATACTGTTTTTGTATAGCTTCTTCGGGCTCCCACGTAACTTCCTAAATTCTGTGTTTATGCCAAAGAACCTTCACTAGAGCTATATATTTATTTCTCAACTATTTGATCTCATGAGCCAGAATTCTGATCGGTTCTTCATATACGTCAAATTAGCTTGTATTTCAACATCTATCCGATAGATCACATGTGACGGATCGGATCTGTAACGATGTAGCATAGAAACGTGAAAAACATTATGGATCTTTTCCAATTTTGGCAGTAAAGACAACCGATATAGAAGCCATATTCTTTCAGCAATCTCATACGGCCTTATGAATCGCAAACTTAATTTTCCTTTACGGTCGAATCGAAGAACCTTTTTCCACGGTGACACTTTTAAAAAGACTTGGTCCCCGACTTGAAATTCAATTTCTCTACGCCGTATAAGATTTCTGTCGATCTGAAGCTTCTTTTAAACTATCTCAAATCGTTTTCACTTTTTCTTTAGTCTCTCTAATCAATTCAACCCCGCGAATCTTTTTCTCTCTCAATTCAGTCCAGTATAACGGAGTTCGACATTTGCAGCCATATAAAGCTTCGTACGATGCCATCTTTACACTTGTTTGGAAACTATTGTTATACGCAAATTCAATCAACGGTAAATATTTTTCCCAATTTCCCTCACACTCTAAAATACAACATCTCAACATGTTTAAAAGAATCTAAATAACTCTCTTAGTTTGACCATTAGTCTGAGGATGAAAAGCATTACTGAAATTAAACTTTGTTCCTAGAGCATCTTGTAATTTCTTCCAGAATCATGACGTAAATTTTAGATCTCTATCAGAGGAAATAGATAGTGGCACACTGTAACGCCCTAATTTTTGGGAATTCTGTAAAAGTTGTAAAATTTAAAAATTCTGTGTTCTGTTTGTTATGTGTAGGATTAATCATGTTGGTGGGCCTCTAGAAGGCCCAAGCTTAGGATAAAACCCGGTAGTTTTAATTAAATTTAATTCTATAAGAGAAAGGGGTTCTGATAAATTGGGCTTTTAGGAATTATTTGTGAAAAATGGATCACAAGGAAGCAAGTGGTAAAGTGGCATGTGACGCCACTGGGAAGGATGTAGAGGCGTGTGGAAGCTTGGGGAGGACCCAGGTTCAAGTCACAATGATAGCAAATTAAGTGATTAATTTTTATGTACAGGAAAGGGAAGTAGTGGAACTGAAATAAAAGTCTGTCAGGAAGAGTTTAAGAGGGTAAGCGGATTGAATAAGGATAGAGATAAGGGAGGAAATCTAGGAGCTGATTGGGGTGAGCTGTGTTGGCTAAATTTTGGACTCTCGAGGAGCAAGAGGTGGCCGGCCAAGGGTTTCTTTAGGGGGTAAATTCGGCTAGGTTAAAGTGCCAGTATAAATTCGGCAATAGGGAGGGAGTTGTGCCGTTTGCTGCTTTTCTCACCTTCTCCCTTTAGCCATTTTTGCTTTCTTCTTATTCTCTTTCTCCATAGCCAAACCTTTCAAACCTTTTGTCCATCTCCACCCTACTCTACATCACTTTCCTTCATTAATTTTCTTAGACTAAAGCCGAACCTCAAATCTCAAAATCCCGAAAGATATATTCTTGTGCCGTTTTTCCAAAGCCATATTCCTCAATATGTTTTCCTTTTTGACCAAAATTCCTCTCCTCTAAACCCCTAGCATCTGTCGACAACATTACCCAGGGTTATAGCCTCAAATCATTATTTTCTATATCACCTAGAAAAGCCGAAACTACTATAGAGTTAGGGACTTGTAGCCGAAACTTCAAAGCTTCTAGATTCAAGTTTTACCATCGTTTAAAGGTTGAATCTGCATCAGATCTACGTGGAAAGTAGGAAGGAATAAGTGGTAAGTGCTCATCACTCCGAATCTAGTCTTATTTTTCAAGTTAGGAAAAAGCCGAAGTCCCTAAAATCTAGGGAGGCTATCGATTTGGGCATAGGGCATAAAGGGTCTTTAACCGATGATTTATTTTGATGATTAGTGTCTTCTCAAGGGTTGGATCGAAGGCTTGGATCTTTGGAGCGATCAGACTTGGATCTAGCCATCGGATTTCGGCAAGAAGGTAAAGTTTTAAAGGCTTTTAGGGACAGAGTCGAATATGGGTAAGTAATTATGGAGATTAGTGTTGTGATTTGCAATCTAAGAATTGTAGCAACATAATTGTAGGCAGTTCATGCATGGATCTTGTCAGCAAGTCATCACAAATCAGGTGTGTAACTGACACCCTTTCATAGGCTAGATCGGAAAAAGCCGAAAAGCCGAAATACCGAAAAACTGGTATTTTGGGCGCTTGCGAGTGTGTGAATGCTCGTAAGACGTATGGGTAATTATTACTGGTAATCGAAAGTGATAAAACTGCAGTATGCGCGATTGCGTGCGTTTTGATATTTTGGGCTTAATGGGCCAAAACTGGGTTAATGGGCCAACGGGCCCAATTCGGTAAGAACACTCGGTAAGTGTTTCTGGCTAAACGTAATGGCTACGATATGCATGGAAACCTTAGAAATAGTTAGATGCACTATTATACCCCTATGTATGCAAAATTACCATAATACCCCTATGTATGCAAAATTACCATAATACCCTTATGTATGCAAAATGACCTTTATACCTCTAGGGTTAATTTTGTCTGAAAAGCATGATGAATTAAATCTGTATGATGTGTGCCATGAATGTATATCTGTTTCATGGGGACATGGGCTATATTATGGAGGAAGCGTCCTGGTGGCTATGCCACAAATTATCTGTTCTGGTGGCCTTGCCACATATATCTATTCTGGTGGCACTGCCACAAAATATCTGTATCTGGTGACTCTATCACATTTTCTGTATCTTGCAGCCATGCTGCATATTTCTGTGGCGTGTAGCGGTTGGGTGGGTCGAGTAGTCTCCCCACAAGGTGAAAGGATGGTATGGGGGTGCACATGGTTGGATATGGTTGGGTTTCTGCATAAGCATGATATATCTGTTCTGATCTATTCTGGGCCTATAGGCTTTATTCTGAAATCTGTTCTGGGCTGAGGCCAACTTGTTTTAATTCTGTGGTTTGAGCTGATATGGGCTATGGTTGGGTTAATTTTACACACTGAGTTTCCCCAAACTCATCTCCTATTTTTATCCATGCAGGTAATCCCCAACCATAGTGGGCTTGGACCTGCGAGGGATTCGGAGTGGCCACTCGTTCTGCAATATGGATTTCTTCTGGTGATTTGGACTTCAGTTTTCTTTACTTTGGTGATTTGGGTTTTGTTATGTAATAAGGCCGTTTATGATTATTTTTATTTGGGTTTTGATCTATAACTTATTATGATGATCTTAAATTATATTAGCTGTCAAATGGGCTAGATCTAGGGTTCGTTTTCAAAAACATTAAGTGATTTCAAAATAACACGATTACAAGTAGGACTTCCGCTAAGCAAACGTTTTCAAACTTAATCACTTTATTAAGATGAACTTAACCAAATGGTTTTCTCACAATTATACGAGATGTTAGAGTGTGGCAATGGCAGTGTGCATGTCTAGGATTGGATCCAAAGGGAGCTTGGTACTTAAGCAGTCCGACAGACTCACCTCCTCTTCTTCTGGTTTCCTACCTGGTGCACAGCTCTCATTCACTTTAACCTATATTAAAAGTATGTTTTACATCACCAACTAAGTTTTTCCAAACTAAGTAAATACGGAATGTTTTGTACGCATCAATGTGGCGCACCGGTTCCGGTCATAATGTCTAGGCTGGGTTTGGGGTGTTACATTTAGTGGTATCAGGGCCTAGGTTGCAACAACTCGGCTGTGGAATGGGTTTACAATAACAAAGTTTTTTTTAAAAAAAAGAGTTTTTGGAGACTGTAAAACTCTGTTTTCAAAATCTCGAGCAGTGAGTGGCATTCCGAATCTCCAGCCCAAGCCTGTAAGTATTCTAAATTTTTCTGAATATATTCTGAATTATCTGTCTGTACTGAAACCTTACTAGAATACTCTAGATAGGATGCTACTGAAACCCTAGAAAAGCTTGCTAAAAGACTCAGACTGTAGCTAGACATCGATTCTGCGAAAACCAATTCTGAATTACTGTCTGAATCATAAAACATCTGTAATAAACATTGGAATGATATTAATGCATAAAATTCCCAATCAGGTAATACGATATGAGTACGCGAGCAGCTCGAGGTAGAGGCCGAGGAAGAGCTCGAGCGGGATCTTCGTCTTTAGGACATATGCCAGCGGCAGAAGCATCGGTACCTTCGGTAACGGAAGTGGAATCTCATGACCATGGTGTCGGGGATGACGCCCTGTCGCAGGCAATGTTTCGAGTTCTGGAAAGGGTTACCGGGGCAAGTTCGGGCAACGGAATTCGAGGGTCGATTTCTGAACGACTCCAGGCTAATGGAGTAGAGATCTTTAGGGGCATGTCTGGTGTAGCCCCGAATGTGGCGGAATATTGGTTGGAGGCCACGGAACGAATTATGGATGACTTGGACTGTTCTGTGGAGCAGAAGATGAAGGGGGTCGTATCGTTGCTTATCAGTGGTGGCTCACCGTGAGGGATGGAACCCCAGGTGATAGGGTTACTTGGGAGCTGTTTAAGACAGCTTTTAAAGGAAAGTACGTCGGGGCAAGTTATGTGGACGCCTGTAGGAAAGAATTCCTGAATCTGGTCCAAGGAGGCAAAACTGTTGCTGAGTACGAGGCTGAATTTCTGAGGCTGAGTAGGTATGCTGTGGGAATAGTTGCTACGGAGTATGAGCGTAGCGTTCGCTTTGAGGATGGACTCAGAGATGACCTTAAGATGCTGATTGCTCCACAGGGGGAGCGCGACTTCGTGGTTCTGGTGGAAAAAGCTAAGATTGCTGAGGAGGTAAAGCGTACTGAGAGGCAGAACCGTGAGAAAGATTGAAACCATTTCCGGAGGGATTCTAGACCTTCGTGTGGAGCAAACAAGAATGTCAAAAAGGCGAGAGTGGAGGAGCCAGTTCGAGCCGTTCCGATGAATGTGGTTAGACCGCCAATCTGTGGGGACTGTGGTAAGGTACACTTGGGTGAGTGTAGGAAACGTTCTGGTGCTTGTTTCCGATGTGGATCTATGGAGCACAGAGTTAAGGACTGTCCACAGAGAGCTGATCAGGCTCAGGTTACTGTACAGAGGGTTGTTCAACCCATGAGAGGTGGACCACAACCACCGAGAGGACGTGGACAAGGTAGGGGAGGAAATGGGAATGACAATGGTCGAGGTCGAGGAGCGCCTGGCAGGGGAGCCAGAAATACTGAGGCTCGACAGCCAGCGTTGGTGTATATAGCTCGTCGTCGAGAGGAGGGCGACGCACCTGATGTCATAACTGGTACGTTCTTAGTTTCTAATATGCCGTATACTGCCTTGGTGGATATTGGATCTACTCATTCTTATGTTGCGTGTGCCATATCTGGGTCTTTGGGAGTGCATTCTGAGAAGATAGTGAGTGGGGTATCTGTGCTAAGTCCCTTGGGTCAATCGGTTAGGGTAGACAAGCTGTATAAGGATGTACCTTTAGAAACTCAAGGTAAGATCTTTCCTGGCGATCTAATGGAGTTGCCGTTTGGAGATTTTGACATCATCCTGGGAATGGACTGGCTTGTTAAGCATAAGGCGACTCTGGACTGTGCTGCTAAGAGAATGGTGCTAAGGACCACGGAAGGGGATGAGGTTATAGTGATAGGTGAACGAAGGGACTATTTGTCTAATGTGATATCGACATTAAGGGCTGAAAAGTGGATTCGGAAAGGTTGTGAGGCCTATTTGGCATTTGTAAGTCAAACAGATGTAGAGGGGCTGACAGTGGATAAGGTTAGAACTATAAAAGAGTTCCAAGATGTCTTTCCGGAGGAGCTTCCGGGATTGCCTCCAAACCGAGAAGTCGAATTTGGAATCGGCCTGTTGCCTGGGACAGCACCAGTGTCCATTGCACCATATAGGATGGCACCGTAGAAGTTAGTGGAGTTAAAGGCGTAAATTCAAGAATTGTTGGATAGGGGCTTTATTAGGCCAAGTGTGTCTCCATAGGGAGCACCGGTGCTATTCGTAAAGAAGAAGGATGGGACGATGCGTATGTACATTGATTATCGCCAGTTGAACAAACTGACGATTAAGAATAAGTACCCTCTGCCAAGGATTGACGATCTGTTCGACCAGCTTAAAGGAGCTTCTGTATTTTCCAAGATCGATCTTCGATCTGGATATCATCAGTTAAGGGTCAAGGAGGCAGATATTCATAAGACAGTATTCAGGACTCGTTATGGTCATTATGAGTTTCTAGTTATGCCATTTGGACTAACAAACGCTCCTGTAGCGTTTATGGATCTGATGAATCGTGTGTTCCAACCATTTCTGGATCGGTTCGTGGTCGTCTTTATTGACGATATTCTGGTATATTCTGATACGGAAGCAAAACATGATGAGCATCTCCGCACTGTGTTACAAGTGTTAAGGGAGAAGGAACTTTATGCGAAGTTCAGCAAGTGTGAGTTCTGGTTGAGGGAGGTAACCGTTTTGGGGCATGTGGTCTCTACAGAAATTTAAAGTTTCCTAGGGTTGGCAGGATACTACAGAAGGTTTGTGGAAGGTTTTTCTGTGATGGCAGCACCTCTCACAAAACTCATAAGGAAAGGAGTACCGTTTGTATGGACGGAGAAGTAGCAAGAAGCTTTTGAGAGGTTGAAGAAAGTTCTGACTGAAGCACCTGTGTTAATTCAACCAGAGTCTGGGAAAGATTTTACTGTGTACAGTGATGCATCACACGTAGGTTTGGGTTGTGTGTTGATGCAAGAAGGTAAGGTGGTTGCTTATACGTCTCGACAACTTAAGCCTCACAAAAGGAACTATCCTACTCATGATTTGGAGTTAGCAGCAGTGATCTTTGCGCTTAAAATCTGGAGACACTACTTGTATGGGGAAAGGTGTATTATATACACAGATCATAAGAGTCTCAAGTATTTGCTGACTCAGAAGGAACTGAACCTTAGGCAAAGGAGATGGATCGAGTTGCTTAAGGATTATGATTGTTCAATCGAATATCACCCAGGAAAGGCTAATGTGGTGGCCGATGCTCTAAGTCGTAGAGCTGTATCTGATCTGAGAGCAATGTTTGCTCATCTAAGTCTATTTGACGATGGAAGTGTGTTGGCTGAATTGCAAGTAAGGCCAACCTGGGTGGATCAGATTAAAGAGAAGCAGTTGAAAGATGAGTCTTTGGTCCCTCGTTTTCAACAAGTTAAGGAAGGGGAAACTTCTGAGTTTGGGATAAATGATGAAGGGGTTCTATGTTTCCGAGGAAGAATTTGTGTTCCGAAGGACTCTGACTTGAGACAGTCAATTTTGAAGGAAGCTCATGGGGGACTTTGTGCCATGCATCCTGGAGAGAATAAGTTGTACCATGACTTGCGAGAACTGTATTGGTGGCCTGGACTTAAGCGAGAGGTAACTGAATTTGTGGGGAAATGTCTGACATGCTAGGAGGTGAAAGCTGAGCATCAGTTACCTTCTGGATTATTGCAGCCAGTAAAAATACCACTTTGGAAGTGGGAGAGGGTAACCATGGACTTTGTGAGTGGGCTACCCTTGTCACCATCGAAGAAAGACTCGATATGGGTGATTGTGGATAGGTTGACCAAGTCGGCTCATTTTATACCTGTTCGAACAGACTTTTCTCTTCAGAAGTTAGCCAAGTTGTATGTGGCAGAGATTGTGCGACTGCATGGAGTTCTGGTTTCGATTATCTCTGATCGGGATCCTAGATTCACATCTCGGTTTTGGTAAAAGTTGCATAAGGCGTTGGGAACGCGATTGAACTTTAGTACGGCTTTCCATCCCCAAACTGATGGTCAATCGGAAAGAGTTATTCAGATTCTGGAAGACATGTTGAGGGGATGTGTTATTGATTTCCGAGGTAGTTGGGAGGATTACTTGCCTTTGGCAGAGTTTGCATACAACAATAGTTATCAGTCGAGTATTCGAATGGCACCTTATGAAGCACTGTATGGGTGAAGGTGTCGAACACCTAGTTGTTGGACTGAACTGGGGGAGCGACAAGTTCTTGGACCTGAGTTGGTGGCAGATACTGAGGATAAGGTCAAGTTAATTAGAGATCGGTTAAAGGAAGCGTCTGATAGGCAAAAGTCGTATGCAGATCTGAAGCGTAAGGAGACTGAATACTCAGTGGGCGATATGGTCTTCTTGAAGGTTTCACCTTGGAAGAAGATACTAAGGTTTGGCAAGAAGGGCAAGTTGAGTCCGCGGTTTATTGGGCCTTATCGGGTTTTGAAGCGAGTAGGCCCAGTGGCTTATCAGTTGGAATTGCCTCCAGAGCTAGACAGGATTCACGATGTTTTTCACGTCTCCATGTTAAGGCGTTATCGTTCTGACCCTACTCATGTCGTGCCGGTTGCAGAAATTGAGGTGCGAACTGATTTGACCTTTGAGGAGGAGTCTGTACAAATATTGCATCGAGACGTTAAGGTTCTGAGGAGGAAATCGGTACCATTAGTGAAAGTGCTTTGGCGTAACCATGGCAGAGAAGAAGCTACTTGGAAGCCAGAGGAGGCAATGCAACAACAATACCTTCATCTGCTCGGATCAGGTAAATTTCGAGGACGAAATTTCTTTAAGGAGGGAAGAGTTGTAACGCCCCAATTTTGGGAATTCTGTAAAAGTTGTAAAATTTAAAAATTCTGTGTTCTGTTTGTTATGTGTAGGATTAATCATGTTGGTGGGCCTCTAGAAGGCCCAAGCTTAGGATAAAACCCGGTAGTTTTAATTAAATTTAATTCTATAAGAGAAAGGGGTTCTGATAAATTGGGCTTTTAGGAATTATTTGTGAAAAATGGATCACAAGAAAGCAAGTGGTAACGTGGCATGTGACACCACTGGGAAGGATGTAGTGGCGTGTGGAAGCTTGGGGAGGACCCAGGTTCAAGTCACAATGACAGCAAATTAAGTGATTAATTTTTATGTACAGGAAAGGGAAGTAGTGGAACTGAAATAAAAGTCTGTCAGGAAGAGTTTAAGAGGGTAAAGGGATTGAATAAGGATAGAGATAAGGGAGGAAATCTAGAAGCTGATTGGGGTGAGCTGTGTTGGCCGAATTTTGGACTCTTGAGGAGCAAGAGGTGGCCGGCCAAGGGTTTCTTTAGGGGGTAAATTCGGCTAGGTTAAAGTGCCAGTATAAATTCGGCAATAGGGAGGGAGTTGTGCCATTTGCTGCTTTTCTCACCTTCTCCCTTTAGCCATTTTTTCTTTCTTCTTATTCTCTTTCTCCATAGCCGAACCTTTCAAACCTCTTGTCCATCTCCACCCTACTCTACATCACTTTCCTTCATTAATTTTCTTAGACTAAAGCCGAACCTCAAATCTCAAAATCCCGAAAGCTATATTCTTGTGCCGTTTTTCCAAAGCCATATTCCTCAATATGTTTTCCTTTTTGACCAACATTCCTCTCCTATAAACCCCTAGCATCTGTCGACAACATTACCCAGGGTTATAGCCTCAAATCATTATTTTCTATATCACCTAGAAAAGTTGAAACTGCTATAGAGTTAGGGACTTGTAGCCGAAACTTCAAAGCTTCTAGATTCAAGTTTTATCGTCATTTAAAGGTTGAATCTACATCAGATCTATGTGGAAAGCAGGAAGGAATAAGTGGTAAGTGCTCATCACTCCGAATCTAGTCTTATTTTTCAAGTTAGGAAAAAGCCGAAGTCCCTAAAATCTAGGGAGGCTATCGATTTGGGCATAGGGCCTAAAGGGTCTTTAACTGATGATTTATTTTGATGATTAGTGCCTTCTCAAGGTTTGGATCGAAGGCTTGGATCTTTGGAGCGATCAGACTTGGATCTAGCCATCGGATTTCGGCAATAAGGTAAAGTTTTAAAGGCTTTTAGGGACAGAGTCGAATATGGGTAAGTAATTATGGAGATTAGTGTTGTGATTTGCAATCTAAGAATTGTAGCAACATAATTTTAGGCATTTCGTGCGTGGATCTTGTCAGCAAGTCGTCACAAATCAGGTGTGTAACTGACACCCTTTCATAGGCTAGATCGGCAAAGCTGAAAAGCCGAAATACCGAAAAACTGGTATTTTGGGCGCTTGCGAGTGTGCGAATGCTCGTAAGATGTATGGGTAATTATTACTGGTAATCGAAAGTGGTAAAACTGTAGTACGCGCGATTTCGTGCGTTTTGATATTTTGGGCTTAATGGGCCAAAACTGGGTTAATGGGCCAACGGGCCCAATTCGGTAAGAACACTAGGTAAGTGTTTCTGGCTACACGTAATGGCTACGATATGCATGGAAACCTTAGAAATAGTTAGATGCACTATTATACCCCTATGTATGCAAAATTACCATAATACCCCTATGTATGCAAAATGACCTTTATACCCCTAGGGTTAATTTTGTCTGAAAAGCATGATGAATTAAATCTGTATGATGTGTGCCATGAATGTA
This sequence comes from Gossypium hirsutum, assembly GCF_007990345.1. Classification (NCBI taxonomy): domain Eukaryota; kingdom Viridiplantae; phylum Streptophyta; class Magnoliopsida; order Malvales; family Malvaceae; genus Gossypium; species Gossypium hirsutum. Next base: position 47,773,514 of record NC_053427.1, read on the forward strand.
TATCCGTTGCATGGGGACATGGGCTATATTATGGAGGAAGCATCCTGGTGGCTATGCCACAAATTATCTGTTCTGGTGGCCTTGCCACATATATCTGTTCTGGTGGCACTGCCACAAAATATCTATATCTGGTGACTCTGTCACATTTTCTGTATCTGGCAGCCATGCTGCATATTTCTGTGGCGTGTAGCGGTTGGGTGGGTCGAGTAGTCTCCCCACATGGTGAAAGGATGGTATGGGGGTGCACATGGTTGGATATGGTTGGGTTTCTGCATAAGCATGATATATCTGTTCTGATCTGTTCTGGGCCTATGGGCTTTATTCTGAAATCTGTTCTTGGCTGAGGCCAACTTGTCTTAATTCTGTGGTTTGAGCTGATATGGGCTATGGTTGGGTTAATTTTACACACTGAGTTTCCCCAAACTCATCCCCTATTTTTATCCATGCAGGTAATCCCCAACCATAGTGGGCTTGGAGCTGCGAGGAATTCGAAGTGGCCACTCATTCTGCAATACGGATTTCTTCTGGTGATTTGGACTTCAGTTTTCTTTACTTTGGTGATTTGGGTTTTGTTATGTAATAAGGCCGCTTATGATTATTTTTATTTGGGTTTTGATCTATAACTTATTATGATGATCTTAAATTATATTAACTATCAAATGGGCTAGATCTAGGGGTCGTTTTCAAAAACATTAAGTGATTTCAAAATAACACGATTACAAGTAAGACTTCCGCTAAGCAAACGTTTTCAAAATTAATCACTTTATTAAGACGGACTTAACCAAATGGTTTTGTCACAATTATACGAGATGTTAGAGTGTGGCAATGGCGGTGTGCATGTCTAGGATTGGATCCGAAGGGAGCTTGGTACTTAAGCAGTTCGACAGACTCACCTCCTCTTCTTCTGGTTTCCTACCTGGTGCACAGCTCTCATTCACTTTAACCTATATTAAAAGTATCTTTTACATCACCAACTAAGTTTTTCCAAACTAAGTAAATACGGAATGTTTTGTATGCATCAATGTGGCGCACCGGTTTCGGTCATAACGTCTAGGCCGGGTTTGGGGTGTTACACACACCGTGTAATCGAATAATCTCAAAAATGTACAATTCAGCTAATCTATCAAGTGTGTAGTCTGTACGTACCGGTATGAAATAAGCAAATATCGTTAGTTGATCCACGACAGCCCAAATAGTATCTTTTTTTTTCAGAGATTGAGGCAAACCCGACACAAAATCCATTGAAACTCTATCCCATTTCCACTCAAGAATCATTACAGGTTGTAGTAAACCAGATGGTACTTGATGTTCAGCTTTTACTTGTTGACAAATCAGACATTTAGATACAAACTATGATATATCTCATTTCATACTCGACCATCAATACAGCTGTTTAAGATCGTTATACATCTTGGTACTTTTCGAATGAACAAAAAAACAATTACTGTGTGCTTCATGCAGGATTTTCTGAATAAGCTCTGTATTTTTCAATACACAAATTCTATTTTGGAACATTAAACAGTCATCAGTTCCAATATGAAATTCTGAATCAAAATTAGATTCACATTGAATTCATTTAGCTTGTAGTTCACGATCATCTTTCTGAGCTTCATAATTTTTTTGAAGAAATATCGGTTTAGCTCTAAATTCAGTTAAAATAGACCCGTCATCACATATCATCAACTGGGTGTTCATGACTCGTAACGTAAACAATAATTTTTGGCTCAAGCCATTAGCAACTATATTAGCTTTTCCCAGGTGATAATTAATCACAAAGTCATAATCTTTCAATAAGTCGAGCCATCTTCGTTGTCGCAAATTCAAATCCTTCTGTGACATAAGATATTTCAAGCTTTTGTAATCCGTATAAATGTGGCATTTCTCACCATATAAGTGGTGTCGCCAAATCTTCAATGCGAATACAATTGCTGCCAACTCTAAATCATGCATAGAATAGATTTTTTCGTGCGGTTTCAATTGTCGAGAAGCACAAGCTATAACCTTTCCTTCTTGTATTAAAACACAACCCAATCTATTTAACGATGCATCATTATAGATCACGAACTCTTTACCCGATTCAGGTTGAACCAAAACTGGTGCCTCTGTTAACAGTGCTTTCAACTGTCCGAAACTTTGTTGACATTTTTCTGACCATTTAAACTTTACATCTTTTTGTAACAGTCGTATCATTGGTGTCACAATCATTGAGAATCCTTTCACAAATCTTCGGTAATAACCTACTAAGCCCAGAAAGCTACAGACTTCAGATACGTTTCTCGGAGGTTTGCAATCAACAATAGTAGAAATCTTGCTCGGATCAACTGTAATACCACCGGCTGAAACAATGTGCCCCAAAAATCCAACCTCTTTGAGCCGCAACTCACATTTACTAAACTTTGCAAACAATTGCTTATCACGTAGAGTTTGTAACACAATTCTCAAGTGCTTAGTATGCTCAGATTCATCTCGTGAATAGATCAGAATATCATCAATGAATACAACAACAAATCTATCTAAATACGATCTGAGTATTCGATTCATCAAGTCCATAAAAATGGCAGGAGCATTAGTTAAACCGAAAGGCATGACAAGGAATTCATAATGTCCATACCTTGTTCTGAATGCGGTTTTCAACACATCTGACTTTTTAACTCGCAACTGATAATAACCCGATTTCAAATCAATCTTTGAAAATACTATAGCCCTTTTTAACTGATCAAATAAGTCATCAATCCACGGTAAAGGGTATTTTTTCTTTACAGTCACTTTATTCAACTATCTATAATTGATACCCATTCTCATTGTGCCATCTTTCTTTTTCACGAGCAATACTGTTGCACCCTATGGAGAATAACTCGGTTGTACAAAACCTCTATCTGTTAATTCTTGCAACTGAGCTTTCAACTCTTTTAATTCTGTTGGAGTCATTCTGTACGGAGCTATCGATATTTGTGTTGTTCCTGGCACTAATTCAATACCAAATTCAACTTCTCTGATCGAGGCAAACCTGGTAATTCTTTTGGAAATACATCCAAAAACTCACAAACAACAGGTACGGATTCAGTCTTTGATTCTGACACTTTCGTATCCAATACGTATGCAAAATATGCATCATAGCCTTTTTTCAAGAATTTCTGAGCTGACATAGACGATATCACAGTAGGTAATTCACTCGAATCATTAGACTTAATCTCAAGAATCTCACCATTTTGATGTTCCAATTTGATAGTCTTCTGTCTACAATTCACAATTGCATCATGCATAGTCAGCCAGTCCATACCCAGAATCACATCAAACTCATAAAAAATGTAGAAGCATCAAGTCAGCCTGAAAACAGTAACCCCGGATCATCATAGGACAATTCTTACAAATTTTATCAACTAAAATAGATTTGCCTAAAGGATTCAATACTTTAATTACAAACTCTGTGGACTCGACATGCAAACTCTTTTTAAATACTAAATTCATACAGATATATGAATGAATTGATCCAGGATCTATCAACGCAATTATATCAGTATCAAAAAGAGAAAAAGTACCGGTAATAACATTTGACGATGATGCCTCTTCTCGTGCATAAATAGCATAAGCTATGGTAGGTGCTCGTGCCTCAGATCCCACGGTCGAATCTCTCGTAGCACCTCGATTACCACTCACATTTCTATTGTTTCGGGGTGGTCTCCCTCTAGTAGCCATGTTACTTGCTTTCACCGGTTGATCTCTTTCAGCTGTAAACTTTTCTAGATAGTCACTGAGAAAATGATCAAAACATCCACATTTAAAGCAAGCTCTGCTTACTAATTTGCATTCACCGTAATGTTGCCTATTGCAATGTTTACATTCAGGTCCAGCATTTCTAACATTTCCCACACTAGCCACAAATGTCGCATGAGGTTTTGTACTTGATTGTCTCGCATTTCTATCTCTAATAGAAATTCCCACAGAGGCTGTAGAATGAAGATGATATTCTCTAAATTTCTTTGATTCTAACTGATGTGATTTACCCATAAATCTCTTTCTAGACTCTCTAGCCCCTGAATCAGCTTTTCTTTTTTCTTTGCAAAGCTATTCGGCTTTACAAGCTTGATCAATCAAAACAACGAACTCTTTCAGCTCCAAAATTCCAACTAACACTTTTATTTCTTCATTCAATCCATCCTCGAATCTTTTACACATTATAGATTCAGAAGAAACACATTCATGAGCATATTTGCTGAGTTGTACAAATTCTCTCTCATATTTTGTGACTAACATACGACCCTATTTCAATTCAAGGAATTTTTTTCTTTTCTGATAGATGAACCTTTGACTGATGTATTTCTTTCTAAATTCAACTCAAAAGAAATCCCAAGTGACTCTTTCTAGCAGAACTACAGATATCAAGGTATTCCACCACTGATACGCGGTGTCTCTTAGTAACTATACAACACACTTTAAACATTCTTCGGGTGTGCAAGATAATTCGTTGAATACCTAAATCGTGTTCTTAAGCCAAAACTTGGCTCTCTCAGGGTCATCATTAACAGTAGCTCTAAATTACTTGGCTCTGTGCTTCCGTATCTTGTCAATAGGTGGTTTATTTAATTGCAGAGGATTAATACCTTGAGAAACTACAGGAATCAGTTGGGGAACAGGTTGGGGTAGAGGTTGCAGAATAGCTGAGTTCGTATGAATGTACTAGGTGAATGACTCATTTAATATCAAAAAGAAGGCTTTTTTAGCCTCACCCCCATGACTACTCGTCAAGATCTAGATTCAGAAGGCGTTGTCCCTTGAGCGGGAGCTGGTGCATTACTTTCTACGTCGTCCGCTACAGCTCATTCGGGATCTATTACTATATAAAAACACATTCGAAAACGTCAGGAGTCCTCACACTATCACAGTTTTATATATATGGCATGTATAGCCAGACTTACACACGCTACGTTAGTCCTAGAATCAACTAAACCATAGCTCTAATACCAACAAATGTAACACCCCTAACCCGTACCCGTCACCGAAATAGGTTAAGAGGTATTACTGAACTTGTAACTCATTTCCGAACAATCATATATCTAATAACGTCTATTCTTAGTCAATATCAATCATTCTCATTCACTATGTACTTAAAACAAGCATATCAAGCTTTAATTATGCATTCGGGACTAATCGTATCATATTAAAAAATTCATAAACATAGAAAAAAAATTTCAACATTTCAAGTGTCACACGCCCGTGTGAATAGGCCATATACCTCACACGACTAGTATACATGCTCGTGTCTTAAACCGTGTGAAAATAGGGTATACATATTGACTTGTGTCACATGACCGAGGACACACCCGTGTGCCAGGCCGTGTGCCATTTAGGGGGTATACTGACTTATGTCACACGGTCAGTCACACGCCCGTGTGTGAGTCCGTGTTACACACACGGCCAATAGATAGGCTCGTGTGTCTAAGCCGTTTCAAAACTATAAGGTATATTGACTTAATTTGTAGGGTAGGCTAGGGGATGCACGGCCGTGTAACATAATTGTGTGTCACACACGGCTGAGACACATGCCCTTGTCTCTTTCTGTGTGGACAAAAATAGGTCATTTGTAAAGCCATTTTGCCACCCTATAAACACAAACATTTACAAGCATAATTGACTACATTTATGCAACCCATTTGGCAACCAAAATAACCATTTCAATGCATAATATTTGTCATATCAAAACATAACAAATTCATACCCAAATACCTATCCATCATCATGCATAATCCATTCATTTAACAACCACATATCAAGACTTCACTTGCATAATTTCATTCCATCATTCCTTGCTAAAACATACCATAATTGAATACTTCAATTCAACCAAAATATAACATCAAAATAAGCCAAATCACATGGCTTAACTTATACACAAAAAATATGCCAAAGTCCTATTATAAAGTAGCTTAACTAACATCTTTCAAACTAGCCTATACATATATTTACAAATTCACAAGTTCAAAAGTACCAATCGGAAATTGGATAGTGTGATGTGCAACTCCAACTTGTTCTAAACGAACGAGCTAACGAACCTTTATAAAACATAGAAAAAGAAATAGAGTAAGGTTTATAGCTTAGTAAGCCCGTATAATTCAGAATTAAACTTACCATTCAAACATAATCAACGAAACATTAAAAATGCCAACAATTCAATTAACAAACACCTAATCACAAGTATCCATCACATGTTAGTCATTTGAAAAATACATAAAATCATCCATTGATACAATACTTTACATCATTCCAAAATTCACATATCATATAAATATAACACTAGTAACATTTATAATCCGTAACTTATATGTATAAACAGTATTTGGGCCCGTTGAACTTATTAGAACTTCAAAGGATACTCGAGTGAAGATCATCAGTAATCCGTCAATTCATTATCATATATGCTTTTTTAAGCCATGATTGATAAGCTTCTACTAAGCTAATAACAATAAGCTCTAATGATCTAAAACGGTAAGCTCTTTTGAGTTAAAACAGTAAGCTCTATCGAGTTGAAATGGTAAGCTCTTTTGAGCTGAAACGGTAAGCTCCAATGAGCTGAAAACAGTAAGCTCTTATGAGCTGATATATCGATAAGCTCATATGAGCTATGATGAGTCCACATCAAATGTAGGAGCTCGACCAAAACGGTAATCTCAATATCATGTCACACGTATCCAATGAATTCATATAGTTCAAACAAGGCTTGGCAACAAATACATTTTATCAAATAAGCACTCATACTTCAAGTATTTAAATTATACATATTCATTTCACTAATTATAAGTATAGAAAAGTTCAATTCTAATTATACGAACTTACCTTGAGTTGCTCGGATGAAAACTATCGGCTATTCATCGATCTTTCCTTTTCCCCGATCTAAACTCGATATCGGCTTATCTTGATCTATATTATATCAAATTAACTCATTTAAGCTTTCATTCAATTCAATTTAGCCTAAAACATTTATTTTGGCTAATTTACACTTTTACCCCTAGACTTTTGACCACTTTGCAATTTAGTCCTCAATACATAAAAATGCAAAATTACACAATTAGGCTAGTACCCATGGTAGCCGAATTTCAATGAGGTCCCTATTAGTCCATATTTTACATTTATTTCACATTTCATCCATGAACTTTACACATTTTTCAATTTTAGCCCCCTTTTTAACATTTTTGTCAAAATCACTTTACAAAAACTATTAATCTAACATCAAACGTTCCAAAACTATCATGAATCATCTAAAAAACCAAGCATCCAACAATGGCATCATTCAAATATATATCAACTTCAAAAACGAAGGTACGGGCTAGCTAGATTAAGCTACAACGAGCTCAAAAACGTAGAAATCATTAAAAATCAAATCAAAATCGTACCTTAATCAAGGATTCAAGCTTGGCCGAATGTAAAACCTAACTATGGCTTATTTCTCATCTTTAATTTTGATCAAGATGATGAATAGAACCATAACTTTTATTTTTTTTACTTAATACAACATAATTTACTAATTTACAAAACTAACATTAAATAAAACTATAGAAAATCATTTAAACAATGTCTAAATATGTCCATCCATTCTAATAATGGTATAATTACCATGCAATGCTTATTCATTTCATTTCTATAGCTATTTGGTTCCTTTAACTTATAGAACTCATATTTTATGCTTTATGCGATTTAGTCCTTTTTATCGAATGAAGCATTTAAACGGTAAAATTTCTTTACGAAACTTTCACATAATTAACTATCATGCTGTAGTATTTCTTTCGAAATTCAGCTTGGAAGAAATCCCAAGTAACCCGTTCACTCAAAACCATATATATTAAAGTTTTCCACCAATGGTATGCTATATCTCTCAGAAGTGAAACGGAACATTTTACACATTCCTCAGGTTTCAGAGACATTTCATCAAATACTCGTATTGTATTCTCTAACCAAAATTTGGCTCTTTCACTATCATCAGTCGTTGTAGCTCGGAACTTTTCAACCCCATACTTTCTAATCTTATCAACTGGTGGTTTACTCAACTGTACTAGATTCACTCGTGGCATATCAGAAGTTTGAGGAGGATTAACCGGGGGTATAGGTTGTTGTACTGCCGGATTGGTTCTAATACACTGAGTGAACCAACCATTCATCATCTGATAGAAGGCTTGTTTAGCCTCACCATCATGACTACTTGTAGCCGATCGAGAATCAGCTTGTACCGTCCCTTGTGCAGGAGCAGGCACAATGCTTTCAACATCGTTAGCAACAGCTCTATCGGGATCCATTTGCTATATAAAAACATATTACAATGTTAGGATTCATCACACTATCGCAGTTTCAGATATATGGCATGTATAGCTAGACTCACATACGCTATGGTAGTCCTAGAACTGACTAAACCATAGCTCTAATACCAATAAAATGTAACACCCCTATCCCACAACCATTGCCAGAATAGGTAAGGGGCATTACCAGACAGACAGAACATCACAGATATCACATAATAATTATGCATAAGCAAATCAACAATTCATCCCTTATGGAGGTCTCCAAGACCTAAGAGATACTTTTAGAAAAGGTCGGCGCTAAACCCAACCACATTCAAAATTTTCAGAACTTAGAATTTTTTTTTTCAATTCTGTTGAGGTCACACACCCGTGTGACTAGGCCGTGTGCCTCACATGGGCAACAGACATGCCCGTGTGAACCAGTCGTGCCAAAACAAGGCATACATACTGACTTTCACCCACAGCCAATAAAAACGCCCGTGTGTTATGGCCGTGTGATACTTAGCTAGCTACTAACTTAAGCCCACGGCCATATGACATGCCCATGTGTCTTAACCGTGTGGTCTTAGGAGGTTACTGCTTTGCATACACAACCACAAGGCACGTCTGTGTTCCCTGGCCGTGTGGCACAATGCAGGCTTGGTTTAAGCCAAATTGCCACCCCTTTTTGGATCATTCCTACAAGCAACATTAAACAACATTTATACCAAAATTTTTAGCCAATTCCATGCTCAAAACATGTTTTACTATAACTAAATCATCATCATTCAATAACTTATTCAAATCCATACCAAAACTAAGCACAAACATATCATTTGCTAGCCAACTCTCATGGCATAACATATATATACATATTAAAACTTAAATACATAGACATTCCAGCCTATACATGCCATACTTAAAATATTTCCACTTTCAAAAGTACCAAAATGAGTTCAATAGTGTGGTGACAATCCTCGACTATCCCTGAGCCTTCAATAGCTACGATAACTGTAAAATAGACAGAAATCACACAGAGTAAGCTACAAAGAGCTTAGTAAGCCAAGTACAATTGGTTTAACTATTAAATCATATAAAGTACAAATCAACAACAAGAATTCATAACCATTTCACAGAATAGTTCATGAACCTAACCATGCTCATTTGCTTGTATACATGTCATATTTCATTTCCATGATTTCATACATACTTCGCATTCATTATTTCACAAAAACAGAATCTTTCATATTCAGAAATTTACTACGATACAAACGTACTTGTATAGATTATACATTTCATATATTCATTCCCATATCTCGTATTCTATCATCAGATGGTTAAGAAACGATACAAACACTCATAAATGGGTACAATGCCGACGTCCCGGATGTGGTCTTACATGTAATTCAGTATCGATGCCTTTGTCCCAGACAGGGTCTTACACAAAATCAAATACAATGCTTATGGTCCAGACATGATCTTAACACGTAAATCTAAAATCGAGGCCTGTCTCCCAGACACAGTCTTACACGATATCTCAGATCAATGTCAACGTTCTTTTAGAAACATACAGAGCTTTGCAGATACTAGCATATTATCGGAGTTTACTCGAAATTTATTCATCAGGCTCTCAAGGCCGTCCAATACAGATTACAGTTCGTATGTACAGAATTTAGTCAATTTAACACGTAATTGTAATTTGACTTACCTCGTGCGAATTTCAGACGAAAATGAGTCGACTATTCAACTATTTTGGACTTCGCTTGATCTAAGTCTAATTTTCTTTGTTCTTGATCTATTACAATTCAAATTCAACCATTCAATCATTCATTTCATTCAAAATAATCCATGAACACATATTTATGGCACTTTACAGTTTAACCCATACATTTTCACACTTTGACAATTTGGTCCATTTTTCACAAAATCACAAATATGCAAAATTCACCAAGACTATAGCTTGGCCGAATATACATAGCTTCCATAAAAGCCCAAATAACATATTTAATTCACAACTTAGTCCTTCAAAACCTCATTTTCACAAATTAGCCCAAATAGCTCTATTCCATCAAAAATTCAAAAACAAAGTATGATAATCTTACATATATCTTTCATAATCCATATAAAAACATTGCAAAGCTCATATAATCATCAATGGAACATTTCATAACCTTCAACAGAAATAGAAATTCAGACATGGGTTTTGAAGAACACGAAGCAACGATCACAGAAACGTAGAAATTATCAAAAATAAATGAAAATGAATAACATAATCAAGGATTAAGCTAGCCGAAACCTAGCTTGATCTTTTCTATTCTTTTTCTTTCAAATAGTTGGCCAAAAAAGGTGAAAATGCCTAACCATTTTATGTTTTCTTTATTATAAATCATATTATTACACAAATGACTATTTTAACCTTAACTATTTCATTTTAAAATCCACCAACTAATGTCCAAATTTGTCCACCATTAAAACAAATGGTAAATTTGACATGCAAGAGTCCTCACTTCAATAAGCCAAATTAAATTGGTACTTTTTACATCTAGCACACAGCTTTTACACTTTACGCGATTAGGTCATTTTTTGCAAATTAATCACAAAAACAGACAAATTAAATCACAGAAACTTCGCAGATATAAATTCACATACGGACACAGAAAATAATATTAAAATATTTTTTTCAGAATCGATTATGTGGTCTCGAAACCACTGTTCTAACTAGGGTCTAAATCAGACTGTTACAGGAGGTCGGGGATCATCAAAGATTATCACCACACTATCAATCTCTATTTTGGTACCTTTTGAAAATATGAATATTGGAATATGGCATGTATAGGCTTGAAGTATTTGAATATATTTGGTAATGTGTATATCTAGCCATATGATATGGCTTGGTTTTGGCTGTGTTTATAAATGACTTTTGAGTATAAGCTATGTGAAGCAATATGGTCAATATAATGTGTTCATGAATGGCTAATGGAATTGGTCATTTTGGTAAGTTGTGGTTTGTGCCTATTTTGGAATTTGGTAGGATTTTGGCGTATGAATGAATGGAGAAAATTGAGATTATGAATAATATGTTTTGTTATAACTTTGGCTTATGATTTGGTATGTTTTGGTTTGGATATAAACATGAAATTGGTCGGTTATTATATGACATGAAGATTGTATGTTATGTGATTGAAATTGGTTGAAATTGTGATGCAATTGTTACCTATTTGTTGCTTGTAGGAAGGACCTTTAATGGGTGGCAATTTGGCTTTGCAAATAGCCTAATTTTGTCCACACGGGCAGAGACACAGGCGTGTGTCTTAGCCGTGTGTGACACACGGTTATGTTACACGGCCATGTGTCCCTAGGGTACCCTACGATTTAAAGTCAGTATACCCTACAGTTTTGATGTGGCCTGACACAAGGGTGTGTATATCAGTCCTGTGTGGCACACGGGCAGGCACATGGGCGTGTCTATCGGTCGTGTTTGGCACACAAGCTGGCACATGGGCGTGTGGTTAGCCGTGTGATCCAAGTTAGTAGACTCCCTAATTTTCACACGGCCTAGCACACGAGCGTGTCTTATGGCCGTATGGATAAGTCAGTATGTATGCCCTGTTTTGCCACAGTTTAGACACACAGACGTTTCTAATGCTGTGTGAGGCACACAGCCTGTTCACACGGGCATATGACCTTTGTAACTTAGAAAAATGTTTAAGTTTTAAAAAAGTTTGTATGTGCCCGGTTTAGTCCCGACCTCTTCTTAAAGCATGTTTAAGGTCTCGTTGACCTAAGAAAGTAACTTTATGTTGATGTTTGACTATGATGCTATGATGCTTGTGAAATAAATGCAAAATGTTCCGATATGTTCGGAATGCCTTTTAGCCTTAGTCCGGTGACGGATACGGGTTAAGGGTGTTACATCAACAACACAAGTTAGCATACTTAAACATAATTCATATGAACTTAACATAGATAACCACTATACTTAAGCATGTTCCAATTAGATTTATCATCCTTCATAACATATCATGTTTTCCATGTATCACCATTTCAATGAGTTTCATACAAACATGTCTTGGTTCATATTGAACATTTACCATTTCATTTTCATAACACATATAACATAAACATAACATTTACCATAGTCACAAGCTAGTGATTAAACACATAACTTAGCTATATCATCACATGGTAAGATATGGTACATAAACATAGCATCACTTAAATCATACCTTTCATAATCATGAATATTCATACTTTGATCATTGATACATCATACCCTTCCATATTTGTCGTAGTGAAATCAATCAGAACCCTTATCGGTTCATCCTTTTTCATGCTCGTTGAACCATTTAGAATAATATCGGATATACGGGAAGCTCACACAAAGTGTGCTAAACATATAGTCATAGCTCACACAAGCTGTAAAATGGGCTTGCTCATAAAAGCTATCGGTCGGAATGTAAGCTTCATGATGCTGCTCACACAAGCTGTCGAGTATCCACAACAAATGCCGGACCTCAGCCATCGATAGGACATTCAAGATCAGCACCCGAAACATGGTAACCTGGGTCTGCTCACAAAAACTGTCGGTCGGAACATAGCTACACGGTGCTGCTCACACAAACTATCAATAATCCACAACACATGCCGAAACTCAGTGTAACAACCTGATTTTAGGTCTAGTCGGAACAGCAATTTCGAAACCACTAATCCAAAGTCAGAGAAATTATTTTAATATTATTTTATATGTTATAGCATGGTTATATGAATGTTTTAAAATTTTGGAGAACTAATTTTAGTAATTTCTTGCTTAATTTTGAAGAATGACTAAATCGCATAAAGTGCGAAAGATTTGTTTTACTAGCTGAAAGTGTTAAATGGCTATGAAACATTAAATTAAAGGTTCTTAGTGAGTAAATAGACCACAAATTTGTTAGTGGCTGAACATGGAGCCTTAATTCATGGAATGGTCAAATGTTATGTGACTTAATTGATAACAAAATATTAACCTAAAAGGATAGCTATTATCTTTTTCATTTTCCTTTCTTCTCCACCGAAAATTTCAACAAAGAGGGGGTTTTGAGAGCTCAAAAATTTCAGCAACTTCTATCTCTTGCAAATAAAGAAAAACGGAGTCTGGACCTAGATTGGGGGAAGACCAAGCTAGTAGACTAATTCAATCTAGTCACCCACTTTTTGTATACCGAAGTAAGTTGTACATAAATAATACAACTTTATTGTTATTATGTATTGGGTAATTAATATGGCATAAAGTGTTTGATTATTGTTGCGAATATGCATGATGAAAACTGATGTAGTAAAAAAAACCTCCCGGTTGAACCTTAGGAATAGAGTGGATATCCATGCCATGACAATTGGGTGATATGTGTGCTAGTGTAAGACCATGTCTGGGACATGGCATCGGTCATATAATAGCCCGTTTTTAGGTCAAATTGAAATAATGATTTCAGAACCACAAATCTGAAGTTAAAATATTTATTTTATTATTTTATTAAGGTTTATAGCATGATAAGATTATTATGTGAAAGTTTCATAAATAAATTTTACTGTTTAAATGTTTAATTCGGTAAAAAGGACTAAATCGCATAAAGCGTAAAACTTGTTTTCTATTAGCTAAAAGTGTCAAATAGCTATAGAATATTAAAATAAAGGTCCTTAAGTGATAAATAGTCCATTTGTGGCTAGTGGATGATGATAGCATGGCAAATGGTGTAATTTTGAATTATTTTTAAGGTTAAAATGGTAAATGGTTAATAAATGTTATGATAATTAAAACAAAAAACATAATTTTTAGTTATCATCCTCACTTAACCGATTCTACAAGAAGAAAAAGAAGAAAATTTTCTCTCCTAAGGTTCAGTCACTTGAACGTCAAATTGATAAGTGATTTGAACTCAGTTTTTGATGATTTTTATGTTTTTGAGATCATTGCTTTGTATATTAGCTAGCCCATACCTTAATTTTTGAATTTGTTAATGATTTTGAAATGTGTCATTGTTGAATACTTGAGTTCTTTGATGTTTAATGATAGATTATGGAAGCTTGATGATAGTTGAACTAGTTTTGTAAAGTGATTTTTGACAAAAATGCAAAATAGGGATTAAATTGTGAACTTGTAAAATTTTGTGGTTAAAAGTGTGAAATAATGAAAGTTATGGGCTGCTAGTAGTATATTGGAAATTCGGCTAGACATGGGTTGGTATTAAATTGCATGAATTTGCAATTTTATGTGTTAAGGACTAAATTGCAAAGTAGTCAAAAGTTTAAGGGTAAATTTATAATTTAGCCAAAATGAATATTTTAGGCTGAATTGAACTGAATGGAAGTTTGAATGAGTGAATTTGATATCATATAGATCAAGATAAGCAAATACCAGAACTAGATCGGGGAAAAAGAACGGCTGGCGAATAGACGATAGTTTTCATTTGAGCAACTCAAGGTAAGTTCGTATAATTAGAATCGAACTTTTCTATACTTGTAATTGTTGAATTGAATGTATATAATTGAAATACTTGAAATATAAATTTCTTAATGATATATTTTATTCGTTACCGAGCCCCATTTGAACTATATGAATTCATTGGATGCGAGTGACGTGTTACTGAGATTACCGTATTGGTTGAGCTCCTGCATTTGTTGCGAACTCACCATAGCTTGTAAAAGCTTACTGTTTCAGCTCATTAGAGCTTACCGATTCAGATCGAAAGAGCTTACCGTTTAGCTTAATAAAGCTTACCGTTTTTAGCGCAATAGAGCTTACTGTTTATCAGCTCAGGAAGAGCCTACCGACCATGACTCGAAAGAGCATGTATGATGATGAATTGACGGATTACTGACATTGTTCACTCGACTATCCTTTGAAGTTCTAATAGGTTCAACGGGCCTAAATAATGTTATATTAACGAGTTACAGTTGATAAATGTTATTAATGTTATATATGATATATGAATCTATAATAATGAGAAGCATTGTATTAATGGATGATTTCATGTATGTTTACAATGACTAACATTTGATGAATACTTGTGATTAGGTGTTGATTAATTGAATTTGTTGCATATTAGTATTGCTTTGATTATGTATAAATGGTAAGTTTAATTCTAAATTATACGGGCTTACTAAGCTATAAGCTCACTCTATTTCTTTTTCTATGTTTTATAGAGGTTTGTTAGCTCGCTCGTTCCGGACGAGTCGGGGTTGCACATCACACTATCCAAATTCCAATTGGCATTTTGAACTTGTAAATATATGTAAATATGGCATGTATAGGCTAGTTTGAAAGAAGTAGTTATGATTTGGTATCATGATTTGAGAATGATTTTGTATATAAATTAAGCCATGTGATTTGGCTTATTTTGGTATCATGTTTTGATTGCATATATGTGCTTACAAATGGTATGTTTTGGAATGGTAATGTTTGGATGGAAATGTGCAAGTGAGGTATTGATATGAATTTGATAAATGAATGGAATATACATGATGATGAATAGGTAATTGGGTATGAATTTGTTATGTTTTGATATGGCAAATATTGTGTAATGAAATGGTTATTTTGGTTGGCAATTGGGTTGCATGAAATGTGGTCAAAAATGATTGTAAATGCTTGTGTTATAGGGTGGCAAAATGGCTTTGCAAATGGCCTATTTTTATCTATACGGGCAGAGACACGGGTGTGTGTTTCACCGTGTGTGACACACGGTTAAGTTACACGGTCGTGCGTTCCCTATGGTACCCTACAAATTAAGTTAGTATACCCTATAGGTTTGACACAGCTTAGACACACGGGCGTGTCTATTGGCCGTGTGTGTTAGACGGATTCACACATGAGCATGTGATTGACCATTTGACATAAGTCAGTATACCCCCTATATGGCACATGGCCTAGTACACGGGCATGTAAGGCCATTTCGAAGGGCATGCAAGCTAGACACACAGGTGTGTGGTTGGCCATGTGACCCAAGTCTGTAACCTCTCCAGTTTTTGCACGGCCTGGCACACAGGCGTGTCCTCGGTCTTGTGACACAAGTCAGTATGTATGCCCTATTTCCACATGGTCTAAGACACAAGCATGTCTATTAACAGTGTGAGGCACATGACCTGTTCACACGGGTGTGTGATATTTGAAATGTTGAAAATTTTATAAGTTTCTGAAATTTTTATGTCATCAATTTAGTCCCAAATGCATGATTAAGGCTATGTATGCTTGATTTAAGTATATAATGAATGTGAATGAATGATATTTACTGAAATGTAATGTTATTTAATAAATTACCGTTCTGAACTAAGTTAAAAGTCTGGTAATGCCTCTTAACCTATTTCAGCGACAGTTATGAGTTAGGGGTGTTACAGGCCACATTATGAGAGCCAGTGTAAGACCATGTTTGGGACATGGCATCGGCATTGATATGTGTGCTAGTGTAAGACCATGTCTAGGACATGGCATTGGCCACATTATGAGAGCCAGTGTAAGATCATGCCCGGGACATGGTATCGGCATTGAGACGAGAGCTAGTGTAAGACCATGTCTGGGACATGGCATCGTCCTCAACATGTGAGCCAGTGTTAGACCATATCTAGATATGGTATTAGCAATTTACCCTTTTGTGTGAGGCTTATTGGGTATCCTTTAGTATTCCAAATGGTTCCACAGGTTATTTTAGGCTTATGATAAAGATATGAAAGGATATAATCATGTTGTGAGTGGTACAGGTTCTTACTAAAAACTCATGAGAAATGAGCTTAGTTATGATGCCTTAATGGTAAGGATGAAATTAAGTAAGTTCTATCTATGAGAATGATTTTGGGGGGAAAATCTTGAAATCTTTGGCTTATACTTGTGATGTGTAAATATGTAGTAAATCTACCATTGTTAAATCATGAATGTTGTGCTGGTTTATAATATGCTTTGTGTTTAAAGATGCATGGTTGATGTTGTTACTTATTTATATGAAACTTACTAAGCTTTATGCTTACTCCCTTTCCTTTCCTTTTTCTTATAGCATCGCCAAGCTAACTCGGGGATCAAAGGACGTTGGAGGCTCGATTACACTATCAATCAAAATATTTGGTATAGTTAGATTTATCATTTTGAGTATAGTATGTATAGGGACTTGGTATTTTGCTAAGTGTCATATTGTTTTAGCCAAATAAGTTGGCTTGTCATGAAGGTTAATTCATTTTGTATAAGGCCATGGATGATGGCAAATATTTATTATTGCTAAATGCATTTGATGAGGATTTCCATGGATGTGATTATTGCATGGTTTGTATTGATAAGTAGAAGATTTTGTATGTGATAGAAAATAGCTTAGAATCGATGTGTGGATGTTTGGTTGTGGCTGTTTTGGTTATGTGTTTATGCTTGGATTGAACATGTTTGATGTGGTGTAGGTTGGTACAAGTAAGGGTGGCAAAAAGGCTTTGTAGATAGCCTTGTTTTTTTCCATACGGGCAGACACACAGGCGTGGGTCTAGGTCGTGTGTGACACACGGTCTGCCACATGGGCATGTAGTCAGGCTGTGTGTCCCCTGCACCTAAGTTTGGCAAACAGAATGCCCAGTGGTAACCATATAGGCGGAGACACGGTCGTGTGTCTCAACTTTGTAGAGGACACGACCATAGTACATGGGCATGCGCCCAGGTTGTGTGAAGTCTGCACCTTAAATGCGAAATTAAATACCCCACATGGCCTAGCACACGAGCGTGTGCCTTAGCCGTGTGCCCCTAAATGGTTGATGATGCCAGAAATAGAATGTCAAGGTTTTAATACACGGGCTGAGGCACGGGCGTGTCATGGCCGTGTGAGGGACACAGGTCATGGACATGAGCGTGTGCTAGGCCGTGTGAAAACCCCTGTAGGTTCAAATTGAGAAATAAATCTACACGGGCCTTCAACATGGCCAAGTTAAGAGGACACACGGGCGTGTCACCCTTCCACACGGGCGTGTTCCCCCATTTGCATTGAAATTTTTCAAAGTTTTCTAAAGTGTTTCACTTATTTCTGAACCATTTCCAAAGCGTTTTTAGGCCTCGTAGGTCCATATTAGAGACATTAAGAGGAAGTTTGAAAGTTTTAAATTTGAGCGGAATTTTATGACCCAAAAATGTTTGTATGCATGTGTTTAAGTCCAGTAACACCTCGTACCCTGTCCCAGCGTAGGATACGGGTAAGGGGTGTTACGCTCAGCAACCAGTAGGACATTCAGGATTAGCACCCAGAATATGGTAACCCTAATGACATGTCCTAAGGTTCAAACGGGGCCTGATAGTCATCATACGTCGTTGAATTTCCATCATTTCTTGATAGGATAAATTACATAATAACATATATATAATGTTTCAATCACTATAGAATCCCATACTAACATTCAATTTAATCAACATTATACAGAATTCAGTTCATACGAACTTACCTGGCTAAATTGTAGAAATGTCAAAGTATAGGGGCATTTTGATAATTTTCTATTCTCCTCAATTTTCTACTCGATCTTGATCTAAATTAATAATTTTATTTATTCTATTAATTTATACATTAAAACAATGTATTTTATAAAATTTATTAATTTTGACATTTTTACTAAATTGCCCCTAACATTTTACTTTTATTCAATTTAGTCTCTGAGCCTGAAATATGCAAATTAACCATTTTTATTGAAATTTCACACTATCCAAATATTCATAGCCTCCATTTCATCCCATTTTTTCAACAATTTCACAAAAAATCCTTATACGTTTATTATTTTAACAATTTAGTCCCTATTCGATAAATTCATCAAAATCACTTAAGAAAAAACTTTTAATTAACAACTAATATTTCAAATTCATCATTTAACAACTAAAATCACATAGATTGATCAATGGTGACATTCACAATCTCTAACAGTTTCAAAATCGAAAGTACGAGCTAGCTTGACCTAGTTGCAACGATATCAAAAACATAAAAATTACTTAAAACGGGGCTAAAACAGGCTTACATGCATCTTCAAAGAGAAAGACGAAGCTTCAAAGTCTTCCATGGAGTTTTTTCTTCTTTCAATTTCGGTGAAGAAGACATGAAATTGATGATAAAACATTTTGGTTTTATTTTATTTAATTAAATTATCAAATTACTATTTTCTCCATTTAATAATCATCCAATTTTCAGGCTTTTAGTTGCCCAAAACCGTCCACTAAATTCTTAAATGGTCTAATTACCATTTAAGTCTCTTTTCCTTTATTCAATAAACCATTTAATCACTCAAATCAAATAGTGATCAATCTTTACATCTTTTACGATTTAGTCCTTTTTAATTAATTAATTATCGAAACATTAAAATTTTTCAATAAAACTTTAATTCCACTTTAATTACACTCTATAAATATTTATAAAAATATTAATGGCTCAGTTTATAGAAACGAGGTCCCGATACCTCATTTTCTAAAACCACTTGACCTTACGGTCTTACCACTTGAACTTAATAAATCGCTTAAATAACATAAATTATCAAATAAAAAACCTTTTTAAAATCATATTTTACTCGTAAATATTAAATAATAATATTTACGAATTTATTCATCTAATTTGATGTCCCCGAAATAATTGTTTTCAACACCACTGAAAAACGAGTTGTTACATAACATTTAAAAATAAACACACATATAACCTCAATTAATCCATCATATGTTCATTTAACATATCACATACCATTTCAATTATCCATCTCCAAATTTTTCCCATTTACATAACAAATGTCATATAACCATCTCATATGTCCTTTATACTCACTAAACCATGATTAAGGGTCAAACATTTATGAAACAAATGACTTTATTATGGCATAAAACATTGCAAGTAAACATATTTAAAACTCAATTTAATTTTCAATTCGCATAATAAACTTCAACCCATTAATATAATACTCATTTAATTTGTGTACCTTTCCGGATAATTCATTTCTTAGAGGATGCCGTGGTATCTTTCAACCATGGTCTTATACGTTTCCAAAGTGATGCTATAGTATCTTTCAACTGTAGTCATATTCATTGCTGATGTATTGTCATGGTATCTTTCAACTATGGTCTTATACATTTCTGGTATAGTGCCATAGTGTCTTTCAACTATGATCTTTCTCATTTCGGGTATAATGCAATGGTATCTTTCAACCATGGTCTTTTTCGTTTCTGGTACAATGTTATGGTATCTTTCAACTATAGTCTTTCTTATTTCTCAATCCAAAAAATTTGATGAACCAATCATATATAGATAACATTAAATTATAAAAAAAATAATTATTTTTATTAACATATGAACTTACCTCAATTAAACCGGTTGCAAAAACAAAGCTTACTACTAGTCCAAAACTTTAATTTTTCCTTGATTTAAATCCAATTGGTTGGTCTCTTGATATGCGTGAGAAATAGCAATACCGAAGCTTGAAGAGGCTAAAGCCATGGAGTTTCAGTAGAAGACTTCCACAACCAGATAGTTTCCCTTTTTTTATCCTTTGTTTAATTTAATAATAATATCATAAAACATATAATTTTTAATTTAATTCTCCACTAACCGTACATACTTTTTCAGTATGGTTTAATTACCATATAAGTCCTCTACAATTAACAAAATAAGTCATTTAATTAATAAAAATCAATAGCAAGTGAATTTTGTAACTTTTACAATTTAGTCTTTTTTTCTTTATTTAGCTATTTAAAAATTAAATTTTTTGGACCAAACTTCAATAAACCTATATAACCACTCTGTAAATACTTAATAAAAATATTTACGAGCTCGTTTTATAGAAATGAGATCCCAATACCTCATTTTCTAAAACCACTTAAGGTACATAGAACTTACTTGTTCGTTCAATTAATAAAAATCATTAAATCAAATTTCAATGTAATTCTATATTTGACTCGTAAATACTAAATAATAATATTTACAAACTCACTCGGATTTTTGGCCTTGAAACCACTATTTTCGACACCACTGAAAAATGGGCTGACGCATCAAGCTGCCTCTGTTGTCACAAATTCAACTCTTTTTAAGTCATTAAGTACTTTAGGCTTTTATGATCGGTATAAATGTGACATTTCTTGTCGTACAGATAGTGCCGCCAAATCTTTAGTGCGAAAATAACTGCAACAAACTCAAGGTCGTGTGTTGGGTAATTCTTTTCGTGGGTTTTAAGATGTTAGGAAGAATATGCGAGAACTTTGTCACCCTACTGATATGTCTAAATTATATAGGTTTTTTTAGTACCCCTTTAATTATAATCTATGCAAATTTTGAGTATATGGACAGCTAATTGAATCATTTTAGTTCATATTAAGACATTGGACATAATTTTAGTAAAGTGTGTAATTTTATGAAATTAAGTATTGATTTTACTATTTTATGCTACATATAATTTATGTCGGCACAATTTGCTATAGTTCAACTACTGAATTAAATAAATGTGGGAGCCAAGACATACATGGACATGAGCTAATATCCATTCCATGTGGATGGCAACACAACAATTTTAACTCATTAATCAAGCCCAACTAAAAGTTGGTTGCTAAGAAGTGCTAGTCTGCTAGCTAGTTGGGTTGCCAAAACCATCCAACAAAGAGGGAGAAGAGCCCAATTGGGCTAAGGCATGAAAAGTAACCAAAACTAGCTTTGGAATAATTGAATTTAAGGTTCATACATGTGTGAAAGAATAAAAAATTAGCCCTCACCTAAACCCTTGAAAATCGTCCAACCCTTTGTATGGTTCATGCATAAAATCAAAGCAGGAATCAAGCAACCACTCAACCCTCTCTCCACATTTCATGGACGGCCAAGAAATGGAGAAAACCAAGGGATCTTGTAACACCTTATACCTATAACCCACGCCAGGACGGGGTACAAGGCATTACCTAACTTGATCTCATGCATACAACCAATCTCGAATTACCGAGACTTGGTCCAAATTTAAAACTTTTTCAATTTCTACTTTAATCTTCTTATTTTGGGCATACGAGTCCCAAATCGATCGTTGATAACTATTTGGAACTATTTTGAATCCTTAAACCAACCTTAAGAAATTACCTTTAAAACAAGGCACATGCCCGTGTGGAAGGGTAACACACCCGTGTGACCATTTCATCATGGTCGTGCTGATAGCCCGTGTGGCTCACACGGCCTAAGCACTCTGGGCCACAACCGTGTCCCACACCCGTATAGAATTAATTTCTAATTCACACCTATAGAGGTTTTCACACGGCCAGACACACCTTTGACAATGGCCCGTGTCCCTCGCATGGCCACGACACACCCGTGTCCTAGCTCGTGTGCAAAAACATGGACATTCTGTTTCTGAAGTCAGCATGCTCAAGATGTCACACGGCCAAGGCACACGTCCATGTGCTGGGCCGTGTCCTTCACATGGTTGAGACACACGGCCATGTCTCTACCCATGTATTCAATACCATGCATACTGACTTGAAATTTTTACGTGCAAGGGACACACGGCCGGACTACACGCCCATGGGGCTAACCGTGTGTCTACCTGTGTGGACAATATAAGGCTATTTACCTAGCCTCATTGCCACATTTAAATACCTAGTTTCATACATATGTCAACAAATACCTACACAAACACAATTCATATAACCAATTAGCCATAATAGACATTCATTTAACCATGGTAATGCATCTTTTATAAATTCAAAATGATTGTTAACTATCATTCAAAACTTAATACAAATTGAAGGGTTTCCGACCTAAGCCAACACATTTGGCCAATTCTCAAAGAAACAAAATAATAAAGTCTAAGTCCTATACATGCCATATTCAAAAATATAAATCCAACTATACTGAATACTTTGGTTGATAGTGTGATCGATATCTCTGACTTCTGTGATCCTTGAGCTAGTTAGGCGCCACTGTAAGGAAACGGAAAGAAAATGGAGTAAGCATAAAAGCTTAGTAAGTTGCATATAAGTAAATATACAACAACAATATATCAATAATCAAAATTCTCATAATACCAAGGTAGGCATAGACATAACTTACTCTTTACCATCCATACAAGTCACATATTATACAGTGAGCTCATATCTCATACATACCAATTAGGTACCTGTGCCACTCACAACATGGTTATACTTTCCTCATTAGTTTAGGAACATAATTTTCTCCGTTAAACCATCGGAATACTACCGGATATTCATTAAACCTCAAACATGGGTAAGGTGCCGATGCCATGTCCCAAACACGGTTTTACACTAGCTCGCATCTCAAGTCGATGCCACGTCCCAGACATGGTCTTACACTGACAATATCTTATAGCCAATGCATGTCCCAGACATGTTTTACACTAGCTTATGTCTCGAGGCCGATGTATGTCCCAGACATGTCTTACACTAGCACTTGTCTCAATTCCGATGCCACATCCCAGACACCGTCTTACACTGGCTCTCATAATATGGCCAATGCATTTCCCAGACATGTCTTATACTAGCCCACACACAAATGACCCTACATGTCATGGCATGAATATCCGACGTACTTCTTAAGGTTCTAACGGGAATTCTACTATTTAGAATGTCATTAAACATTCTCAAATCCACAATCAAGCAATTCATTCTATAAAAATTCAAGCACCTATAATAGCAATGTAGTTTTACTATTTTACATACAACTCTCGGATTACAAAATACACACAACTGGTCAGTTTAGTTGAATTGCTTGGCTTTCCCCCGGTCTAGGTTTGGATTTGGCAATTCTTGATCTATATTAGCAAAATACACTCATTTAGTCACTAAATACAATTAGGCAATCAAATTTTCACATCTTTGGTAAAATGACCATTTTGCCCCTAGACTTTGACAAAATGACCATTTTACCCCTAAACTTTGACAAAATGACCATTTTACCCCTATGGTTGAAAATTAATTTTTATCGAATTTCTTCTTATCTCAAGCCTAACCGAACCATTATTAATCTTATAGCAGCTTCAAATTCTCACTATTTCACGCATTTATCAACTATTTTACAACTTATGCAAAATAGTCATTTTAGGTGTTTTCATGCTAACACCTTTCATAAAAGTTGTCTATTACATTACTAATACTCATATTGTTCCATAAAAACTCAGCAACCATTACAAATTCATTCATGGAAAAACCCTAAAATCTTAATCATTTTTCAAAATAGACCCCTCATTTGAAAGCTCATGCTTCAAGGGTCTTAAAAATGCAAAAATATTCAAGAAAAGCCATTAACATCACTTACTTGAGAGAGGAATAAGTAAGCTAGAATTTTTTTGAAGCTTTCAAGCCCTCCTATTTTCGGTCAAAGAGAAGAAAAATAGATGAAGAAGGTGAATGCTAGGCTTTAGGGTATTATTAAAATGCATATTATGACATCAACCAACCTAACCCTTTGACCAAATACCCTTCCTTGTTTCATGGCTGACCAAACTCTTTTAAAAGGGCCTAATTGACCTTTTAAGACCCCCAATTTTTATTCTCTAGCTATTTGACACCTCTAGCTATCAATTTATGACTTTTGCATTTTAAGCGATTTAGTCATTTTTCGCAATTGGGTTTACAAACGTTAAAATTAGCTCACCAAATTTTTTGTGCACTATTATGAACATGCTATGACTCTATTTTAATAATAAAATAATCTCTCTGACTTTGGATTTGTGGTCCCGAGACTACTATTTCGACTAGGCCCTAAATCGGGCTGTTACAGATCTCCATGTTATTTTTAGCAAACTTCTAAGCCATTACTCTAGTATAAATACCACCTCCCATCCCTCATCATTCATACATCTCTCAATTCATATTTCTATCATCTTTCTCTCATCTTTCTTTCCTCTCTTCCACACATAAGCCATCCATTTCTTCACTTCCCTTTAGCTAGCATTTCCCTTGAGAAAAACTCTCTTGGTTAGCCACCTTGAGGAGTAGTTTGCGACGAAGCAATCACGAGAATTGGAGGAAGGCACCACGATCAATCTTCGGAGAATCACTGAAATCATCAAAAGTTCCTTCTTCCTTATTCTTTATTTTTGTTCTTAGTTATTCAAATATGTTTCAAATTGTTTAAATGTTTTTTCCATTAACGAGGATGACTTAATTTTGTTTTAACTGAAATGATTGCAATAGTTTGATTTAAGTTCATTTGATTCATGTTTATGATGTTTTGTGCCTCAATCGTTCATGCTTTCAATTAAAATCATTCATGTTATTCATGCATTAAAAATATGTTTGGATGCATTAGAATTAGTTCATCAATCCTAATTAAATGGCGATTAATGAACACGATAATTGGAAGGTACATGCTTAATTTAGATCCTAATCCGATTAAATTAAAGGTTCGTAATAGCTCGAGAGAGAGGTCATTACCTTGCATAATTTTAGGTTTGTGTGATTAAATTATTTCAAATCTAATCTATCTCTATTACTTCACATAAAATCTAAGGAATCTTTTATTAAATACGGTCATAAAAATATACATGGTTTTCTAAGTATAAGACTTCGAAAGAACTTATATTAGATTCTAAGTTAATGAAAGATCAAGTTGCCATGGAATATTTTTCGGAACATTGTTAAACATGATGGAGAGTGAATTGTGCCAAGTGTTGTAATTATTCTAGCTTATTAATGTTATTGTTGTTAAACTTGTGAAATTGCTACTAAACCATTTCATTACATTTTTCATCTCATTTGCATTTAGTTAATTGATTTAATTTAACATCTATCCTCTAAATTATTGTGTTTCTTTACCAACTTGTGAATAGTAATTTTACAATTATCGATTTATTAATTAAAGTACGAAGACTAAATCCTCAACTTTCATAAACTACATGATTAATAGCAGAATTTAACCTATCTTTTAATACATTTTGTCTAACTGTAAAATAAAAAAATATAAACTTCAAAATTTATTTTTATTTAATCCAAATATATATTTTAAAAAGTTTATTTATTAGAATATTTATATATTTTTACTAATCTAATGATATCCATATTAAATGTTTTATTGTTACTTTTTAATATTATAATTCCTTTTTTATAATTTATTTTTAATTTTTCAAAATTTTAATAACTTAATTTTCCTAAAATATTTATTTATATAAACAAAATGATTACAATTTCTAACCTTTTAAATCGATGAGATTTTATAAATAAATAAAAATCATCCAAAGTACTACCATTGAGAAAACTTCTTTTTATATATTACCACTATTTAAAAAAAACTCATTTTTATTAAAAAATAATAATATATTTTCTTAAAAATATATATTCTTTATGAAAATTACCTATTTATCCTTTAAAAACCACAGTGTATTCTTAAAATAAACTAAAATATATTTTTTAATCAAGCATCTATAATTAAAAATAAGTTATAAGTTCGAATATTAACGAATTAATTTTAGGTATAATGCTTCATTTCGTCTTCTAGTTTTATAAAAAAATATTATTTTAATCTTTCATTTATTTTTCTCATTTTTTTAATTTTTAAATTGATGTTTATCAAATTAATTATTAGAGTGGTATACATATGAGCCGTCACGTAAATGTGACATTAACAAAATTAAAAAATGTTAATTTTTCTATTAATTTTGAATTAACTTGACAAACAATACAAATCTAAAAACTTAAAAAAATAAATAATTAAAATAAAATTTGTTTATAAAATTGAAGGAGGAAATAAATTATTATATCTTACAATAACTAAAGGAAACAAAAACCAAGTCGGTTGTGCGCCTCCCCATCTTTAGCCTCTTAGCCGAATATTAATTAAAAACTAATTATAATTACTCTTAATAAAATATTCTTACAATATTAAATTTGAATAAAATGAAAAATTATAAAATTAAAATGATCCTAAAATCTAAAAATAAAGTGCTTCACTCCTTAATTTCACACTGAATTCACTCCTTAATTAGTTGATTCCATATCTAAAATTAATTAGAATTAACAATAAATATATATCAATTAAACACATTATCAAACATAAATTTTAATTTAACTTTAAAAAATATTATTTTAAGTAATTATTTGACACATAAATAATAAAAAATTTTAACTCCACAAGTGTCTTAATTATTTATTATTTATTATTTAACTACAAATGATAAGACAGTTAAAATTTTCCTCTATAATCAATGAAATCATTAATTATTATATTCATTTTCAAGGTACAGGATGAAAATAATATAAAATGTTTATGTTAAAAAATGATTAACTTTATAAATAACTTTATAAATAAGATGTTGGAGTTAAAACTTTAATACGACATAAGAATGAGTTGACAAACTCATTGCTTGCAACTTCTAATAAATAATTTAGTAACATTGTACTTTTAGATGGTTGAATTTATAGAATTAATCCCTCATTTTAATGTTTTGATTCTTTTAAATGTAGTCATTTTTAAATTTTATACCTAAGTTAATATTTTTTTTTAAAATTTTACACGTCAATCATATCATTAATTTTTAAAAATTACTATCTTTCATATTTAATATCTTTTCTAATTTAATTTAATTTTAATTAAATTACTCAATAAATTAAAAATTTTAATAAATAAAAAAATGATTTCTTCTTCTATAATTTTTAAATCATTTTTAATTTTTTTAATTAATCATTTTTATTTCAAATCATGTTTTATTTTTGAATAAACTATACAGATAGTTACTCAATTATTAAAAATTTTCATTTTAGGTACTCAAAATAAAAAGTTTGCAATTTAAATATTTACGTTATATAGTTCGGTTATTTTGGTTACTAACATTAAAATCATAACTGACAAACTGACGTAGCAGTTAAAAATAGATATAATACAAATTTACTCCTTACCTTTTACATATTATATCGATTTAATTATAATTTTTAAAAAAATTAACCCAACCTGAAATTTAAAGAATTTGAAAGGAAATTGTTAATAGCAATTTAGAGGAACGAAACACATAGTAAAAGAGTTGTAAGGATAACTGGTGGTTAGCCTTGTCTGATTCAACCAGGAGAGAAGTCAGAAAAAATTTTAATTTTTTATAGTTTATATTTTTATAATTTGTAAATGATTAAATCGAATTTTTATAATTTTAAGAGGGCTAAAGTGAAATTTTACCTTTATTAATTTAAAATTTTTAAAAAATTTTAAGAGCCTAAAATATAATTTTACATTTTAGGGGGGCCGTGGCCATGCGAGGCACCTGCTACGCCGCTGGATTCAGCCAACACCATTGTTGTTTTTCCCTCTTTTCTACACATAAAAAAGGTTCCTTTTTTCCTTTCAAGCTTCCATCCTTTTTGGGGTTCTTCAAAGAAACAACAATCTAAGAAAAAAAGAACGGAGTGACATGCTTGTCTGGAAGAATATGAAAAACTTGTTATAATGATGAGCACACACTGGTTAGTATTCTATTTTATTTTGATTTTGGGTTTCCATCTTTTTTTAACTAGGTTTTAAATTTATGTTGTTGTCATTTTTTTACAAGGTCGTGATCGACAATGACGGTTGCCCCACTATGACTCTGGTCAAGATTTGCCTTCTTCGAAACCTTCTTAAAATATGAACACACTGCCCAAAATTTGACTTGTTGGCCTTCATGTTTTGAAATTTTCAAAGCTTTTTTTTTTTTGCTCATTCAAGTTCCCTTTTTTGGCTTTTTGATTTTCATCAGGTTGATAGTGCTACAAGACATGGAAATTTGTTGGACATTATTTAGGTTTTAATAGATTTGAATCTTTCAATTAAAAAGGCTTATATTTCATCTGATGGACAATGGTTCATGGATGGTAAGTTGAAGTTTTACACCACAAAGATTTTGAGATCAAATTGACAATATTTGTAAGTTTTTAGAGTTAATTTTAAAATTTATGATTAAATTGATATAATATGTAAAAATTGAGGGTTAAATTTATTATTATAATAAATTTTTTAACTATTACGTCAACTTGTTTTTTATTTTAACAAGAGTGATCAAAATGACCAAACTATATAACGTAGATGCTTAAATTGTAAACTTTTTATTTTAGGTGTCTTAAATGAACTTTTTTTATAATTGAGTGACTATTTGTATAGTTTACCCTTTATTTTTATGTAGTGAATTGGAGATAAATTTTTTTTTCTTTTTCTTTTTCTTTTTAATTTTGATTTTTTAATTTCTCTTTAGTTAAATTTTAGAATTTGACAAAATCGCAAATGGTGGTTATAATTTTTCAAATTTCAAAATTTTTATTGGTGTTTTTTTTTCTAGATTTTTAATGGTTAGTTTTAGTTTTCTTTCGTTTTTTTTACTTCAATTTTTGCTTATGATTTTTATTAGTTTTTTTTTTCAATTTGGTATTCTTCATGTTACTTTTCTAGTTTATGTTTGGATTTGTGGTTGTCTCTCCTAACAATGTTGTCTTCAAGGTTCAAACTTGTATATAGTTTCAATATTTTTTTGTTATATTTTTTTCCTGCATATAGTTTCATCGTTTTCCCCCCAAAATCATTTATTTTAATTAAAGTTAAATTAAATTAAAGATGATATTGTATGTGATTGAGTGTAGAATAATATTTGTATATCTTTAAAACTTGATGATGTGACATTATTTTATTAATGCCCAAAACCTATATATTTTAGGATCATCCTAATTTAAATTATTCTCTATTTCATTTTAATTTAATTTAATATTATCTTTAATATCATTCTGAAACTCAATTAACAAAACCAGATATTATTTCTAATTTTTTTTAAAATTAATTATTTTAACTAATGTATTTAATTTTCTGTTTATGCTATTGTATAACTCCTTTTTTTCCTTTAATATTATTTGTAAATATCCTAGTGGTATGAAAGACAATATATATATTTATTTTGAATAAAAGAGTAATGTATTAATGTGGAAGTCATCGGTTACAATTCCCAGCCCACCAATCAACTTTTCTTCTGCGTCAATTTTATTAGTCGAATGGGCAGTGCCTTGAAAGTAACAGAATTAAAAAATTGGGGATAACTCATATCCAAAAACCAAAATAGATTTCTAAAGGAAAACAAAACCAAAAATAGTAAAGAAATGAACCATCTTCCTTTCCATTTCGCTAATTCGATCATTACATCACAAAAACACCAGAGGCAGTCCTGTTTTCCTCCTGTTGATCTTGGGTATGCTTCCGTTTACGGCTCGATCCCTCTATGACAATCTGAGTTCATCGAAGTCCAAATAGTCATAGTTCTTTCGGTCTCAGTAACCTCATTCTTCATCCCTCTCATTGTAGTCCATGTCAATCTTGATTTAATAGTTCTTTCACTCTCTTCAGAGCGTCTTCTATCCAATATTTGGGGTTTTCATAACGCCTACCTTCCTCTGCCAAACTTCATTAGCTTTCTAAGGTACGTTTCGAAATTCTATTTTTTTCAAACCTACAAATCCTTTCTTTTACTTCCTTGACTAGATTACTGATATTTGATTTATCCTCCTCTACGGTCCTTACTCTCTTCAAAACAGTTAAGATGTCCCCTTCTACCAAAATCCTTCTAAACCCTAGTTCCTTCACGAAAATTACAGGTTTCAAACATGCTCGCGCTTTTTCCATGGTTGATTTTAACACGCTCATTCAGGTAAGTACACGTTGCCATAACTAGGCCCTCCCTGTTTCTAATTAAAATCACCTAGACTGATTTATTTAACTGTTGATGAAATGAGCTTTAACACTATCACCTTCTAGTGGCTTCCATTTGCTAACTTGAGGGTTTTACATTGGTACTGTTATATCTTCTAATTTTTCCCTCTCTAAAATATAAGCATTGATAAAAGCTAGTACTTCATGCATTTGTTTCCTTGCCCCCTCATAATTTACCTTGTTTCGATTGTACCATAATGCCCAATAGCTAATAGCTATTGTTTTGCACATAGAGCAGCTGTTGTTTATAAACTCTTCTACCAACCAAAGTTTCCAATTTTGCTTTCCATTTGTGGTTTAGAACACCACACCAATCCTCTACAGGATTTGTTACGTGAACTAACATTCCTGAAACAGGTGCTCTACTGATTCCTCCTCAGTTTGGTAGATAGGAAAAAGGCTTTCTATTGCTATCGTTTTTTTTAACATTTGTAACGTAGGAAAATACCCATTGGCAATTTTCCACATTGCAATCCTGATTTTGCATGGGATATTTAAATTCTACAACTATAGAAAGCTTTTAGTACTGTAGAATGTGTTGTGTGATCATATCCTAACAAATCCAATTCCTCTATAAGTAGCCACTTGTATCCTCTTTTAGCTTTATAGACGCTAGTGTTGCCTTTATGCCACACTACTTCATTCGTCTGTGCACTACTAGCCAATGGGATTGCCAATATCCTTCTCACTTGTTTGTCATCAAATAAAGCCCTCAATACTTCAGATTTCCAAGTAAAAGTGTCCATATCTATTAAGTCTGAAACATTCATATAATTTATGTTGATGTCTTGAGTTTTCACCCTTCATTGACCAGGTTTTAGTGGTCAGAAATCATTCTAGAGATTAATTGATGCTCAATTCCTAACTTTCTGAATTGGTTCCCTCTCGGGTCTAAAACGAGTGGAAAGTCTATATAAACTACAAGAAGTTGAATGTTTTAACTTGAAAAGCCAATTTCCACTTCCTTTCATTGGCTAAATGCTCAAATGCTTAGCCAGTAAATCTCACTATTGCTGTCTTGGTGACTATTCAAGTTTCTTCCAAATTCTAGTGGCACTGGAAGACTAAGAAAAGAAGACATTCACATGTCCTTTTGGCACATTCACCTATAGACCAAGAAAAGAAGATGTTTGCATGTCCTTTTTTCCATATTGGCCACATTCTAGAGGTGTATGGTAAGCATATTTTCAAACTATGTCGAGAAAATAATTTATGTATTTATGGATGACTTCACGGTGTATGGTGATTCTTTCAATGAATGTCTATCAAACCTCAGTAAGATTTTGGAAAGATGTCTATAATTTAATCTCATTCTAAACTATGAAAAATGTCATTTTATGGTTGATAAGGGATTCAATTCAGGTCATGTTGTCCCTGTTGAAGAGATTACGGTTGATAAGGTCAAACCTGATGTTATTAACTCACTTCCATACCCCACGATTGTAAGGGAAATCCTTTCTTTTCTTGGCCATGTAAGTTTTTACAGGCGTTTTATTAAGGATTTTTCGAAGATTTCACAACCGCTTTGTAATCTCTTGTAAAAAGACAGGGTTCAAATTCGATCAAGCGTGCAAGGACACATTCAATACTCTCAAGCATAAGCTTGTTTCAACTCTCATAGTGTAGCCACCGAATTGGGATTATCCCTTCGAGATCATGTATGATGCAACTGATCACAATGGAGGAGTCATCCTTGGGCGGAGAATCGAGAAGGAATCCTAAGTCATCTCTAATGCCACAATTATAAGCGTTTGTTGTAACATCTCGAAACAGGGCCTAAATGGAGTAGTGGTTGCGAAACCACAAATCTGAGATAGAAAAGTTTATTTTGATTAATTTTTATGATTTACCGAGTGATTAGATGCATGTGTTAGAGTATTGATAAGAAATTTTATAGATTGCATGTTTAATTTGCCTATTAGGGCTTATTTGCAGAAGTTGCTGTAATAGCCCGATTTAGGGCCTAAATGGAACGATGGTTTTAGAACCACGAATTCAAAGTCAAAAAATTTATTCTGATTAAGTTTTAAGGTTTATTTATTGATTAAAATATTGTGTAAAAATATCGTTAAGAAATTTTATTGATAAAGTGCTTAATTGGACTTTTAGGATTAAATTGCAAAAGTTGCAAAATATGTGTTCTAATTCATAAGTACTTGATTGAAATGGGGTTTTAAAGAGGATGTCCTTAAATGGTAATTAGACCATTATATTTCATTTGGACAAAAATGGGCATGAATAGGACAAAATTTTAAAGAAAGGCCAAAAGAAATAAAAAGGGAAAATAAAGCCAAAATTGACTCATATTTTTCATGGAGGCCGAAATTAGCATGGGGGAAGCCATGGCTAGGGTTTTCAAGCTTTCTAAGCTTTCCAAGCTCAATAGTAAGTCCGTTCTAGCCCCGTTTTTCAAGTTCTTTACGTTTTTGGAATCCCGATAACTTGATTAAGCTTATTCTAGCAATAATTTAAGCTAGGGTTCATATTTGGAAAAAATACCCATAGGTGAAATGTGTTTATTTTGATGTTTTATGATAGAATATGAATGTTGAAATTATGTTAAACAACTTTTGCTAAGCAGTTTTAAGCAAAAATGAGTAAAACGGCTTAATTGATAAAAGTTGTTATTTTTCATAACTATGTGTTAGAGTGAGAATTTGATGTTTCCATAGAAGGGGAAAATGACCAGCATGCCATAAAACATAAGAATAAGGGATGAAGTTTAATTCCCGAGCCTAGGGGCAAAAGTGTAAATATGCAAAAGTTTAGGGGTAAAATTATAATTTTAAAAAAGTTTGAGTTAAGGACTGTTTTGAATAGTACATTAATTAAATAAGTAAAATATGATGTTTTAGATTCTGGAAAACGAGATTTGAACCTAGAATGGGAGAAAAATCGAAAATCGGGAAAGTTGGTAAAATGGCCGTTTTAGTATCGAGGTAAGTTCATATGTATAATAAGCATTAATTTATGCATGTTTCAATGTAAAATTGATATATTTACTATGATTGCCGAGGTGTTGAAAGTAAGTATAATTATGATGATTTAAATGTTCAATATTAATTCGACATGGAAATGAGAAAGTATGTAAGTTTGTATGTAAATAATACATTATCTTTATTACATTTTTATATTTTAGCATATTTTATGTATTGTAGCTGATTTTTGAATCATAATTGACTATTAGAAGAATGAAATAAAGTATTAGAAAGTGAGATACTTCCCGTTTGAACCTTTGGAATCGAAAGATACAGATGGTATGTAGCTAGGTCACATGTGTAATACGGGATGTATACCATGTGTACAAGAGAGCTACAAGACATTATGAGGTAGCTAGGTCGCATGGGTGATACTATGTGTACACCATGTAGACAAGAGAGCTACGAGATAAATGTAGCTAGGCTGCATGTGTGGTTCCAAGTGAAGGACACCATGTAAACAAGAGAGCTACGAGATAAAGTGGCTAGGTCACATGGGTGGTACTAAGTGTTCACCATGTGTACAAGAGAGCCAGAATTATGTGTACAATCGAGCTAGGTCACATGAGTGGTGCTAAGTGAAGGCCACTATGTGTACAAGAGAGCTTCGATTTTAAAGGTGGGCTGTGTGCGATACCATCGCGTATCTGTTATTATTCCGAAGCGTGCAACTGAGAAATTGATTAAATGAAATTGTGTATGACTTTGTGATGATAAGTGTAAGTATATACGTGTGTAACTTATGAGCAATATGCTCGATATGTGATTGGAAATTGGAAAGATTGTTATGGGTAAGTGATGAATACAATTGAAGTGTGAAAGATCAAAATTGACAATAAAACTGTTCTGGATAGTTGCAGTGACGAGAATCTAAAAATTTACAAAAAATAGTATAAATTGAATAAAAGATTGAATGAGATATCAAATTAAAGCTTAATGAGTCTATTTTCATTTAAAAGAAACATAGCAAGCAAAAGAATTCTATATTCTAAGATATTTAAGTTTCTATGAGACTGGTCAGAATAACTACGTGATCCCCTGTTCTGATTTTTAAAAATAATTAAAAATTGTACATAAATAACTATGGGATATAATTTATACGTTTGAAATCCTTAATGAGTCTGTTTTCAAATAAAAAAACGATAACATCATATGAGTTCTATAAGAAGAGAAAATCCATTTGTAGTGAAGAGTGGTCAGGGCAGTTGAGCAGTGAAATAGAGGTAACTTCAATGAATAAACTGTACTAATTGGCTAGACCAAAAATTCTAAAAATTTTATGGTAAGAATATATATGAATCTAGTTTCAATAAAAATTTACGGTTTGTAATTTGGAGTTCTGTAGCTCCAGAAATAAATAATTTAGCTGCTGATACTCTGCTAGACAGCTTATTTTGAACGTGTTTATAATTGTAATAGTGAAAGTATGTGTGTTTGTGATGGTAATATTCCGGGAACATATTGTGACTTTGTTTAATGTATAATAATGTATTGTTTATTAATATTTACATATTTACTTACTAAGCTATAATGCTTACTCCCTTCGTTTCCTTTTTCCTATAGTGCCGCAGATGTTAGCTCGAGTTGGAAGTCGCCGGAGGTTAAATCACATTATCAAACTATTGGTCGATATATAAAGGTTTTAAAGCATGATATGAGCCTTGTAAGTTTTTTTTAAGGGACAGCTTGAATATGTTTGAAAAGTTTAAAATTTGATGAAATTTTATGTCTCGGTTTTAAATGATTACAAGTACTCAAGTCTAGTAATACCTCGTACCCTGTTCCGGCGTCGGATACGGGTAAGGGGAGTTACATTTAGTGGTATCAGAGCTATGGTTTAGTCAGTTCTCGAACTAATCTAGCATGTGTGAGAGTTAAGCTATACATGCCATATTACTACCTGTGATAGTGTGATGCCTCCCGATCCCGATGAAATAGTTCTGTTGAGACAGAAGTGTTTTCCAACCGAGCTACCATCGACAGTGTAAAAAGGGGTTAAGTAAGTTCATATAATTTGGTGGATATATTGGTGTACTTAAAAATTGATCTTGGTGACTTGTGATGATATGTGTGAGATCAAGTGTAAAATGAAATAGACATAAGTGGAGAAATATAGAAAAGTGAAAAGAAACGAAAGTTTACATCGTTATAAACTCATCCATGTTCATTTGACATTGATATGATATTCTGTGTCTAACTTATTTTGACTAAGTGAATGTGATAAATAAATTTACTCAAATTCGTGGAATGTATGTTTGAGTGCATTTGTTTTAAGATATGAATATGTGTGTAAGCCTGTCTAAAGTGAATTAGATAACTGTGATAATATTAAGATGAAATGAGACTCTTAAAAGGTAAGAGTATTAGTTCATGATGTTTATGTGATAATGAATGAGTCGTGAATAAGAATTTCTCTTGGAATATGAAAGATGAGATGAAGGGAAATTTTATATTATGATAAGTGTTCATGTTGATTGGCAATTGTGTGATGCTATGAGTGTAACTTGTGAAATTAAATGAATGTTATGAGTAATTCTATTTGAGAATTATGAACATATGTATAAGTGTATTTGTTTGTATAAGATGACAGGAGGGTTGTGTAAAATGAATATGCATGTTGAGTTATTTGAAGCAAATTATATATATATATTGATGAGTGTTAAGTTATATGCATGAATATATATAAGAGGCAAGTTAGAAGTGTTATAGCCTCACCCCCTTCCAGTAAGATTAATTGACAATGTGATAGCATTTGAGAATGGTTTAATAAATGAACTTAGTTGCAGAAAAGATGTCAGGTTAATATGAAGATTTTCTGAATTCTGAAATGTTACAGTTAAAGAAAGATTAGACTTAGTTAATTAACTCATCCAGGTATGATGCTTAAAGTATATGATTGCTGGATTTTTTTTAAAAAAATTTTGATTGTGAATGAGATAATGTGGATTTAGTAATGATAGAATTAGATAGAAGAATAATGATTGAGTTGTATTAATAGCTGAATGCAGAGTTTTTGGTTAAAAAAAAGTGAAAGCAAATGTGAGAATTGGAAATAGTTTTCGATTAATATAGAGGTCATACAGAGTTGAAACTTAGTTATATTGTATTTCAATTTGATAGTGGGGTGATTTTGAAAGTACTGCTTTGAAGAAAATTTGTTTGGAGATGTTTAAGAAATTTTCAGAAAAGATATTGAATCTTTTTACCGGTAAGATTTTCGGGGACGAAAATCCCTAAAGGGGGGAGAAATGTAACATTTCGAAATAGAGCTTAAATGGAATAGTGGTTGCAAAACCACAAATCTGATATAGAAAAGTTCATTTCGATTAATTTTTATGATTTACCGAGTGATTAGATGCATGTTTTAGAGTATTAATAAGAAATTTTATAGATTGCATGTTTAATTTGCCTATTAGGGCTTATTTGCAGAAGTTGCTGTAATAGCCTGATTTAGGGCCTAAACGGAACGATGGTTTTAGAACCACGAATTTGAAGTCAAAAAATTTATTTCGATTAAATTTTAAGGTTTATTTATTGATCAAAATATTGTGTAAAAATATCGTTAAGAAATTTTACTGATAAAGTGCTTACTTGGACTTTTAGGACTAAATTGCAAAAGTTGCAAAATATGTGTTCTAATTCATAAGTACTTGATTAAAATGGGGTTTTAAAGAGGAGGTCCTTAAATGAAAATTAGACCATTATATTTCGTTTAGACAAAAATGGGCATGAATAGGACAAAAATTTAAAGAAAGGCCTTAAGGGCATTTTAGTCATTTGGTAATTAAAAGAAATAAAAAGGAAAAATAAAGCCAAAATTGACTCATATTTTTCACGGAGGCTGAAATTAGCATGGGGGAAGCCATGGCTAGGGTTTTCAAGCTTTCCAAGCTCAATAGTAAGTCTGTTCTAGCCCCGTTTTTCAAGTTCTTTACGTTTTTGGAATCCCGGTAACTTGATTAAGCTTATTCTAGCAATAATTTAAGTTAGGGTTCATATTTGGAAAAATACCCATAGGTGAAATGTGTTTATTTTTATGTTTTATGGTAAAATATGAAGGCTGAAATTATGTTAAACAACTTTTGCTAAGCGGTTTTAAGCAAAAATGAGTAAAATGGCTTAATCGGTAAAAGTTGTTATTGTTCATAACTATGTGTTAGAGTGAGAATTTGATGTTTCCATAGAAGGGAAAAATGATCAGCATGTCATAAAACATAAGAATAAGGGATGAATTTTAATTCTCGAGCCTAGGGGCAAAAGTGTACATATGCAAAAGTTTCGGGGCAAAATTGTAATTTTGTAAAAGTTTGAGTTAAGGACTATTTTGAATAGTACATTAATTAAATAAGTAAAATATAATGTTTTAGATCCTGGAAAACGAGATTTGAACCTAGAATGGGAGAAAAATAAAAAATCGAGAAAGTTGGTAAAATGGCCGTTTTAGTATCGAGGTAAGTTCATATGTATAATAAGCATTAATTTATGCATGTTTCAATGTAAAATTGATATATTTACTATGATTGCCGAGGTGTTGAAAGTAAGTATAATTATGATGATTTAAATGTTCAATATTAATTCGACAAGGAAATGAGAAAGTATGTAAGTTTGTATGTAAATAATACATTATCTTTATTACGTTTTTATATTTCAGCATATTTTATGTATTGTAGCTGATTTTTGAATCATAATTGACTATTAGAAGAATGGAATAAAGTATTAGAAAGTGCGATACTTCCTATTTGAACCTTCGGAATCGAAAGATACAGATGGTATGTAGCTAGGTCACATGTGTAACACGGGATGTATACCATGTGTACAAGAGAGCTACGAGACATTATGAGGTAGCTAGGTCACATGGGTGATACTATGTGTACACCATGTAGACAAGAGAGCTACGAGATAAATGTAGCTAGGCTGCATGTGTGGTTCCAAGTGAAGGACACCATGTAAACAAGAGAGCTACGAGATAAAGTGGCTAGGTCACATGGGTGGTACTAAGTGTTCACCATGTGTACAAGAGAGCCAGAATTATGTGTACAATCGAGCTAGGTCACATGAGTGGTGCTAAGTGAAGGCCACTATGTGTACAAGAGAGCTTCGATTTTAAAGGTGGGTTGTGTGCGATACCATCGCGTATCTGTTATTATTCCGAAGCGTGCAACTGAGAAATTGATTAAATGAAATTGTGTATGACTTTGTGATGATAAGTGTAAGTATATACGTGTGTAACTTATGAGCAATATGCTCGATATGTGATTGGAAATTGGAAAGATTGTTATGGGTAAGTGATGAATACTATTGAAGTGTGAAAGATCAAAATTGACAATAAAATTGTTCTGGATAGTTGTAGTGACGAGAATCTAAAAATTTACCAAAAATAGTAGAAATTGAATTAGAGACTGAATGAGATATAAAATTAAAGCTTAATGAGTCTATTTTCATATAACAGAAACAGAGCAAGCAAAGGAATTCTATATTCTGAGATATTTAAGTTTCTATGAGACTTGTTCAGAATGACTACGTGATCCCCTGTTCTAATTTTGAAAAATCATTAAAAATTGTAAACAAATAATTATGGGATATAATTTATATGTTTGAAATCCTTAATGAGTCTATTTTCAAATAAAAAACGATAACATCATATGAGTTCTATAAGAAGAGAAAATTTATTTGTAGTGAAGAGTGGTCAGGGCAGTTGAGCAGTGAAACAGGGATAACTTCAATGAATAAACTGTACTAATTGGCTAGACCAAAAATTCTGAAAATTTTATGGAAAGAATATACATGAATATAATTTCAAGGAAAATTTATGGTTTGTAATTTGGAGTTCTGTAGCTCCAGAAATAAATAATTTAGCTACTGGTATTCTGCTAGACAACTTATTTTGAATCTGTTTATAATTGTAATAGTGAAAGTATGTGCATTTGTGATGGTAATATTCCGGGAACATATTGTGACTTTGTTTAATGTATGATAATGTATTGTTTATTAATATTTACATATTTACTTACTAAGCTATAATGCTTACTCCCTTCCTTTCCTTTTTCCTATAGTGCCGCAGATGTTAGCTCGAGTTGGAGGTCGCCGGAGGTTAAATCAGACTATCAAACTATTGATCGATATATAAAGGTTTTAAAGCATGATATGGGCCTTGTAAGTTTTTTTAAGGGACAGCTTGAATATGTTTGAAAATTTTAAAATTTGATGAAATTTTATGTCTAGGTTTTAAATGATTACAAGTACTCAAGTCCAGTAATACCTCGTACCCTGTTCTAGCGTCGGATATGAGTAAGGGGTGTTACATTTGTATACACCTCTCAAAGAACCAATTTTACATGATTTACGCCTAGAATCATGCTTAACAACCAACCACTAAATCATATTTTTCTAAATATACATTTTGTCAAAGTCAAAATTCTGATATTTTTATCAGCTCAAAAATAACTTTGAAAAATTTTTAATTCAACCCTCAACTTGCTTTTTGTTCCAATTTAACCCAAATTTTTACTTTTTTTTAAACTTTCGCACTCCAATTGCGTCCATGATAAAATTTAGGCAAGAATTAGCAAGCTTAGTAGTATTCTATTAAAAAATTGACCAAAATTAGGTACATTAAACATATAAATTAACTTGCTACCAAATTCCCCCTACTTAGATGATAATTGTCCTCAAGCATGCTACACATTCTCATACTAGATATCATTCAATAATTTTTCCTGAAATCAAGTCTCATTCAAAAATCATGAGCAATGCAAATAATTTAGGTGTAACATGAATAAGAATTTACTCATTTTAACCAACAAGTGTTTATAAAATTATAACAATATGCAAAATCAAGCATTTCACTAAATTGAAGATCAATCAAACTTGCAAAGCAATTGTTCTCAATCAAATTATTCAACAAGTTTGGGATATATTCAAATATTTTTACGTGAGATGAGATGACAACCCAAGCACCTCATCCAGGTTACTCAATTTGATACGTCTCCAAATGGATTATTTTTTTCCTACTCAAGATAGCTTGATTAGCGGAGTGTTTACAAGTTTTATTTCGTCACTCGGATCTTTTTATGCGAGGTGAGATAACAACCCAAGCACTTTATCTCGATTACTCAATTTGGACATGTAATATCCTGAATTAGGGCCTAATCGGAATAGTGGTTTCGTGGCCACAAATTCGAGATAGAAATAATTATTTTATAATTATTTTGATGTTTATGATATGATTGCATGATTGTGTGAAAATTTCGTGATGAAATCCTATGCCTAAAGTGCTTAAATTGAAATTAGGGACTAAATAGAATAATTTGCAAAATTTGCATTCTAGGAGTTTTTAGTATGAAATTGCTTTGGAATATTAATGAGGAGGTCTTAAATAGCAATTTTACCAATTTCTAAGTCTATGGACAAAAATTGGACATGGATGGAATTTTTGGAAAGTTTAGTAGTAAGGGCATTTTGGTTATTTGTATATTAAATGAAATAAAATGGGAAAAATAGCACAAAATGATCATCTTCTCCATATTGTTGCTGCCGAATTTTACCTCTCCTCATAGCTAGGGTTTCTTCAACTTTTAAGCTTCATAGTAAGTGATTTCATGCCCCGTTTTTAATGATTTTTATGTTTTTGAAATCCCGGTAGCTCGAATTAACTTATGCTAGCAATAATTCAACCTAGGGTTCATATTTGGAAAAATACCCATAGGTGAAATTTGTGTTTTTTGGTGTTTTATGATAGAATATGAGGTTTTAAATTATGTTAGACAACTTGTGCTACTCGGTTTTAAGCGAAAACTAGTAAAAGGGCGTAATCGGTAAAAATACCTAATAGTCATAAGTACATGTTAGAGTGTGAATTTGATGTTGCCATAGAAGGGAAAAATGATCAGCATGTCATAAAACATAAGAATAAGGGATGACGTTTAATTCCTGAGCCTAAAGGAAAAAGTGTAATTATGCAAAAGTTTAGGGGAAAAAATGTAATTTTGCCAAAGTTCATATTAAATGCTGTTTTGATGAATGCATGTATTAAATAAGATTAATTTGGCATTATAGATCAAGAGAAATGAGATCCAAGTTGCGATCGAGGGAAAAACAAAGTTTACGAAGAATAGGCTCGATTGATAATATTTTGCATCGAGGTAAGTTCATGTGTAAATGTAGTAACATAATTGTCATTTTGAGAAATTTAATGTTGTTTATATGATATGATGCTTATTTTTATCATGAAATGTTATGTTTTGTGGTTATTGTTGAATAATATGTAATTATGTGAATTACTTGATGAGTATGAATTATCATCGAGTATCAGTTCTGATATTCCGTGGAAGATGGCAAAGATGTGAGATCGAGGAAAAAGCCCATTTGAAACTTAGGAATATATTAGAATACAAGTGACATGTCACTAGGATACTTGAGTTTCGAACTCGTTGAGTTGAGTCCGAGTTCGTGAGATGTAACTAGGCATCCGAACTCGTTGAGTTGAGTCTGAGTTCACTTATGGGCGGGTTACATGGTAGCTTGGCTACATAAGTTTCGCAAGCTATTGAGTTTGTCTAGCTGCGGGTATGGCACTTACGTTCGTGAAATCCGCATATTCGAATTATATTCCGATGTGTTCAACGGGTGAATCTTAAGTGAATGAGAAGAATGCCTAAAACGAAGGTGACATATTGGTAAGTGTGGTGAATGAGAAAATTTGACAGGTATGTGCTTAAATCCTCGGGTTGAGAACTTGGTATGATGAAATCGTAGAAAGATATTAAATGCAAATGAAACATGAATGTCTTGGTGTTGTTTATGCAAATGATGTTTTATGTGGAATTTCATGATTATGTTACTTGCTATTTGCATGTGAACTTACTAAGCATCTATGCTTACCCCCTTCTTTTCATTCACTGTAATTGTTGACAAGCGGGCTTGAGAATCGAGATAGGTCGAAGATTCGTCCACACTATCCGAAGGCCTAAATTGGTAAAATGGCTTGTGTGTTTTGAATGTGGCATGTATGGCAAAATATATAGTAAAGTAAAATTTGCCATAAAACAGAATCTAACAACAACAGTGATGTAAATTTGAAAAAATCACTAAAAATAGATAAATGGAATTAAATGATGAGTAAGTTATGAAAT
The DNA here is from genome assembly GCF_007990345.1 of Gossypium hirsutum. Lineage (NCBI taxonomy): Eukaryota > Viridiplantae > Streptophyta > Magnoliopsida > Malvales > Malvaceae > Gossypium > Gossypium hirsutum. The sequence goes on from NC_053427.1 coordinate 47,816,536, forward strand.
TGAAGCTTGATGAATCTATTTTCATATGGATGGAACAAAATGGGTATATGAGTTATATTTTGTGAGATATTTCGTTTTGGTGGAACAAGGTCAGAGTGATCTCTGTATCCCCTGTTCTGACTTTAAAAATTCACTATAAATTGTAAAAAAACAATTAGGAGTTTTATCTTACATTTATGAAATCCTTATTGAGTCTAGTTTTATAAGAAACAAACAGCATAGTTATTGAAACTTTGTACGGTGAGATATCTGATTCGTAATACACATGGGTTAGAGTAGTCGAACCCTGAAACAGTGGAGAGTTTAACTAATAAAATGTATCAATTGGCTCGACCAAAAATTATAGAAAAAAGTTATTAAAAATATATATGAGTCTAGTTTCAGGAAAAATTTACAGATCTTAATTTCAAGTTTCTGAACTTGAGATTTTAATTTTTAAGCGACTGTGATGCAGTTGGCCAGCTTGTCTGGAAATTTTAAAAATAAATTGTTTGAGCTGTTAAATTAATGAATTAAGTTTAGTAACACCTCAAGCTCGACTCTGGCGACGATCTCGGGCGTGAGGGCATTACAGGACACATTTCCAAATTCTTCACTCATAACCTATCCATAAATGGGGTAGTATATTTATACATCTACATATTATTAGCATAAAATAAAATGACTAAAACTAGGTACGAGTACTTTTATTACTCAATTTGATACGTTTCCAAACGGATTATTTTTCCCCTACTCATGGAAGCTCGGTTAGTAGAGTGTTTGCAAGTTTTGGTTTGTTAGTCAAATCTTTTTATGCAAGGTGAGATGACAACCCAAGCATCTTATCCTGGTTACTCAATTTGGTCACATTTCCAAAACCTTCACTCATAACCTATCCATTAGCGGAATAGTATATATATACATATATATTATTAACATAAAATAAAATGACTAAAATGATATATGAGTACTTTTATTAAGCAAGTTTAAAGAACTAATAATTTTCATGGGATGTTGATTTAACCATAATATTATCAATTCTACAAAACACTTGTCAATCAAACTAAGCAATGAGCAATTATTCATGAATCACTCAACCATTTAAATTAACTAAGCATAGGAATTAAAGGCTCAATTTCAAATAAATTAAGGAATAATCTCAATATAAGAATTAACACATGCAATACAGTGCAAATAATAACATGGCATGTCCTACAAATCCCAGCAAGAGCCATCAATATATTTGATGGTTATCAAGACCACCAAATATAAAATTCCTACACTCTTTGAGGAGTCATGTTAACAAGTGTCGCTCCACTTGTGGCATCAATCTTCTTTATTTCAATAGGGAGTAATCGCTCATAGAAATATTGAAGAAGTGATTGTTCAGTTAGGCAATATTGTGGGTAGCTTGCATACAACTTCTTAAGTAAGGGGGATTTGTAGGACATGCCATGTTATTATTTTCTCTTCATTGCATGTGTTAATTCTTATACTTAAATTATTTATTAATTTGTCTAAAATTGAGTCTTTAATTCCTATGCTTAGTTAATTCAAATGGTTGGGCGATTCATGAATAATTGCACATTGCTTAGTTTGATTAACAAGTGTTTCGTAGAATTGAAAATATTATGGTTAAATCAACATCCCATGAAAATTGTTAGTTCTTTAAACTTGCTTAATAAAAGTAATCGTATCTCGTTTTAGTCATTTTTTTTATGTTAATAAAAAATATATATGTATATATATGCTACTCCGCTGATGGCTAGGTTATGAGTGAAGATTTCAAAAATGTGACCAAATTGAGTAACCGGGATAAGGTACTTGGGTTATCATCTCACCTCGCATAAAATGATTCGAGTGACAAACTGAAACTCGCAAACACTCCACTAATCGAGCTGCCATTAGTAGGGAAAAATAATTTGTTTGGAGACGTATCAAATTGAGTAAACGAGATGAGGTGCTTGGGTTGTCATCTTGTCTTACATAAAAAGATTTCATTATTTCCCAAACTTGTTGAATAATTTGATTGACAACAATTGCCTTGCAAGTTTGATTGAGCTTCAATTTATTGAAATGCTTGATTTTGCATATTGTTAGAATTTTATAAACACTTGTTGGTTAAACCGAGTAAGTTCTTGTTAATGCTACACCTAAATTTTTTGAATTGCGCATGGATGTTGAATGAGACTTGATTTCATGAAAATTTATTGAATGATTTCTAGTATGAGAATGTGCAGCATGCTTGAGGACAAGCATCAACTAACTAAGGGAAATTTGATAGCAAGTTAATTTTATATGTTTAATGTACCTAATTTTGGTCAATTCTTGAATATAATGCTATTAAGCTTGTGATTTCTTGCCTAAATTTTTTCATGGATGCAATTGGAGTGTGTAAGTTAAAAAAAAGCAAAAAATTGAGCTAAATTGGAACAAAAAGCAAGTTGGGAGCTAAATTAAAAAATTGTAAAATTATTTTTGAGATGATAAAACTATCAGACTTTTGACTTTGACAAATTCTATAAGTAGAAAAATCTGATTTAGTGGTTAGTTGTTAAGCATGATTCTAGGTGTAAATCATGTGAAATTGGTTTTTTGATATATGTGTAGGGGTGAGCAAAATTCGACTCGATTCGAAAAATTCGATAAAAAATTTAAATTTTGAATTAAATAGTTCTAGTTATTCGGATTGACTCAAAAAAAATTTAAATTTTTCGGTTTAACTCGGATATAAATTACACAATTTGAGTTATCCGAAAATCTGAATAATAAATGACAAAACTACGTCGTTTGGATAAATTTTAATTTTTAAATTTAATTATATTTTCATCACCCTTAACATAAGCAGTTAAGCTTAGTTTCTTTCTGTCATTCCAAATTCCCACCCCCTCCCCCAATTTTTCCTTTCTTCTTTACTCAAATATTTTCATTCCTTCCCCACACCAGACATCCCTCCTTCCATTTGTTTACTCTTTTCTGATAATCTGATTTCATGCTTTGTCCCACGAGGCCACGACCATGGTTCCACAAGCCACAAACAAGGTTCCACAGGCCACAACCACCATCAGTTGTTTAAGGTGAGATTGTATTCTTTTTTTTTATTTTAGCTTTGTGCGTGTGAGTGAGTGTTTCTAGTTTTCACCTTTACATTCTAAAAACAATTATTGTTCTCTTTTTGAATCTTCTTCTTGCTCCTTACGGCAAGGAGGAAATAGAAAATTGAAAACGTACATAGCTATTCCACTGCTAGCTGAACGTAAAGTAATGGCTTTTGTGCAAGGTTGAAAGGGTCCTAAGGTAGTGGGTCTGATTTAAGGGTCTAGATTTAGTTTTTACTAATCAAAGTAATAACCTCGCCTGCTGCCTTGTATGATTTAAGGGTCTGGTTTTAGTTTTTACTAATCAAAGTTTCCATGTTTCTGTTTGTCTTGTATTATTCCATGTTTTTACTAATCAAACTAAACTGCCTGTCTTATATTATTCCAGGTTAATTAAATTAACCATTATTAGCAAGTTTAGTTTCATTTAAGTCATACATATATATACCATTATTAGCAGGTTTAACTTCATTTAAGTCAAGCATATATATATATTAATGCATATGTATATTGTTTAGCTTCATTTAATATTAATACATATATTTAATGTTTTGCTTCATTTAGGTCATGCGCATATATATATATACCATTATTAGCAGGTTTAGCTTCATTTAAGTCAAGCATATATATATTAATGCATATGTATACTGTTTAGCTTCATTTAATATTAATGCATCATGCATATATATTCCATTTAGCTTTATTTAAGTCAGGCATATATATATTATAAAAACCAATTAAAATTAAATTAATCAACTCTTTAAATAAATTAATTTTGCAAAAGCAAAAAGAAACAGACCTTTAACTTGTTAATGCCTAAAAATGTTATGTTTATTACATTTATTTAAACAGTATGTGACAAACGTGATGAAATTTTAGTTCATTCAATTTCTATTTCTAAACATGTGGATGAGAATGATTTGCAAGCTAAAATAATTTGTTAATCTCTATCCATTATAAATATTAGTTGAAATGATTGGAAATCTCACTCTAATCTCCCAAAAGAAGTGTTATGGACTTATAGCTTCTTTCATATTTGACTATTGATTTATTTTATATTATTTATTGTAAACTTTATTTCTTTTTATTATTATTTATGTGAATCACAACTCTTCAAATAAGAGTTTTAAACTTTTGGCTTTTTATTTTCATTTTTTAAAAACTTTTGTTACGTTTGCTATTATATGTTTCGTTAATATATTCGATAAGTTAAATTAGTATATTTTATAAGTAAGTTACTCCATTGTTTTTGTTCTGAATTAATTTTGAACGCTTTAATTTGAATTGTTGATGGATATTTGTGTAGAACATATCTATTAGTATAAAACTTTGATGGAATTATGACCCTTGACTATTTTGTAATTTTAATTAATTATATTTATTTTTGTAGATGAATGACTCAATATCATCCCAAAAGTCCCAAAGCAAAAAAGTATTACAAGAAGCTACACCTACTTTTCCTACTAAAGTTGTTCGCATAACAAAGAAGGGAAATACTCGAAGAAAGACCAAACTAAGGGCACCTTGTTGGCAACATTTCAGCAAATACTCAACAGAAGATGGGGAGAATAGGGCAAAGTGTAATTATTGCGATGTCACTTACACAATGGGAACTGGGGTTTCTACCACCAATCTAAATAACCATTTGAAGACTTGCCCAAGAAAACCCCGAGGTAATACCTCTGATATTAAACAAGAAAAACTTGCATTTACAAAATCTAGCCAAGAAAATGTAGATTTGTCAACTTGGGTGATTAATCAAGATGGTATTAGAAATGCATTGATTAATATGATCATTAGGGATGAATTGCCTTTTAAATTTGTGGAAGGGGAGGGTTTTAAGTTCTTTATTTCTATAGCATGCCCAAGGTTTCATCTTCCATCTTGTTGGACAATTAGAAAAGGTTGTCTTGATTTGTTTAATTCCATGAAGAATACATTAAAGCAATCTTTTCAAAAAGAGACAAGTAGAATTTGTTTGACGACAGACACTTGGATGTCATTGCAAAGAATATCCTACATGGTTCTAACAGCTCATTGGATAGATGATGAGTGGAAGTTACAAAAGAGAATTATAAACTTTTGCCCAATTTCTGCTCATAGAGGTGAGAGCATTGCTCAAGCCCTTGAGAAATGTCTTCGGGATTGGGGGATTGAGAAGGTCTTTGCAATTACTATTGATAACACATCTTCTAACAATGTTGCTGTTGATTATTTGAGAAAGAAGTTAGTTCATCGAAAAGCTTGTGTTGCGAATGGAAAATTTATACATATGAGATGTGCGGCACACATTATTAATCTCATTGTTCAAGAAGGGGTTACAGACGCTTCTATATCTGTGGACCGAGTTAGAGGAGCTGTGAGATATATTAGAGCATCACCATCAAGGTTATCTAAATTCAACCATCAGGCAGAAGAAGAAATGGTAGGTACTAAGGCTCATTTATGTCTAGATGTGCCTACTAGATGGAATTCAACTTATATGATGTTAAACGTGGCTGAAAAATATGAATGTGTGTTTGAAGCTTATGTTCATGATGATCATAACTTTTTTCTAGACCTTAGTGTTGGATGTGGAGTCCCCACATGTGATGATTGGGAAAATGTTCGAAGAGTTACAAAAGTGTTTGAGCCTTTTCATGAACTTACATTGAAGGTGTCTGGATCATTACATGTCACCTCTAATACTTTTTTTGAAGTAGTCACAGATGTGCATTGTCTTCTTGATGGGTGGAAACATTGTTGGGATTTAGACATAATGTCTATGGCTTCAAAAATGAATGACAAGTACAAGAAGTACTGGGGTGATTCAAAAGTGATGAACTTGCTTATTTATCTAGCAGTTATCTTTAACCCACGGCACAAAATTGATTTTCTTGCATTTGGAGTCAACTTGCTTTTTCCTACTATTGCAGATGACATTATAAGCATGGTCAATAGAGAATTGCATTATTTGTTTGATGAATATTCTGCAATTGTTGAGGGAAATCATCACATGAATGTTGAAGTTGAAAGTAATTTTCCTACTAGAGCTCCAAGTTCAAGTGAAAATGAAATAGATCAAGTAAAACCGAAGATAGGCTTAGTCATGCAACAATATATGAAGAAAAAGCAACGTGTTGGCTTGGAAAGTAAATCGGAGTTGGATAGATATTTGGGAGAAGATTGTGAAAATAATTCAGATTCCTTTGATTTGTTATTGTGTGAAAAGTTAATAGTCCAAGATACCCAATTGTTGCGCAAATGGCTCGAGATGTGTTATCTGGTCCTATCTCAACCGTTGCATCCAAAAGTGCTTTTAGCACGAGTGGACGTGTTCTAGATAATTTTAGAAGTTTTTTGACTCCTTCTATGGTTGAGGCTTTGGTTTGCACACAAGATTGGCTTCGAAGGTCAAAAGATCCTATCAACCTTGAGGAGTATATGGAGGAACTTCAAGATATAGATAATGGTAAGGGACTACCATTAATCCAAAAGGTTAATTGCTTATTTTATTTATTTTTATAAATATTCTCACAATTTAACTAACATTTTTCTCTTTTGATATTTATTAAAATTGTCAAAGTTATCGGAACATGAAGATGGTAACATACTTAACTACAACTCACAAAATTGAATGTTTATTTTTAATTTTTCTAGTAAAGATTTTTATAGTTTAAGAATACATTTTTATTTTTGTTACAGAATTGTCGGTACTATCTATAGTGTTCGAAGAAGATGAAGCTTGAAGATAGTTTGATTTTAAGTTTTTGGAATAGATATTTTGTTAATCCTTATGAAAACTTCAACCTTGCATTTGCTTTGATTTGGTCAAAACAATTGGTTAAACTTCGGATTTTGTTGTGTATGAAGCTTGAATTTATTTTGTTGAATTCGAGTCTTGGAGCATCACACCATGACCATCTATATTATACTTTTGGTGTATCATTTTGTTATATCATATTTTGTGTAGTAGTGACATGTATCCCTATATCATGCTTTTGGTATATCATTTTGTTATCTTGTATATAAGATAGTTCTTGACACATAATTATGCATTATGTAAATATAATTATGCGTGTGGTGTAATAGCTTATGTAGTTTACTCAAATTATGGCCATAATGATCATCTTGGAACATTATATATAGTTATTTTGCATGCCTAAAATAGTTCTTTACATGTAATTATTTAGTAAATTATATTGTTTATGTAGTTAAATAATATTGTACTTCGTTTACTAGTTAAATAATCGGTCCATGTAAACTCAATATTGAGTATAAATAATAGGATTCGTTAACTCGACTCGACTCGACTCAAAATTTTTTGACTCGATTCGACTCGATTTGAAAAAAAATTCAAATTGAATTCGGTTGCAAAAATAGGATTCATCAACTCGACTAACTTGAATTTTTTTGACTCGATTCGACTCGACTCGATCAAATACTCACCTCTATATATGTGTATATAAAGACTTGTAATTGTGGCATTAGAGTCGACGGGGGTTCCTTCCTGATTCTTTTTCCAAGGACGTCTCCTACACTATTATCACTTCCATCACACATGACCTCGAAGGGATAATCCCAATTTGGTGGTTGCACTATGGGAACTGAAATAAGCTTATGCTTGAGAGTATCGAATACTTCCTTGCACACTTGAGCGAATTCAAACCCTTTACCTTTTTGCAAGAGAATACATAGTGGTTGTGAAATCTTCAAAAAATTGTTAACAAAATGCATATGAAAACATGCATCGCCAAGAAAAGAATGGATTTCCCTCACAGTCATGGGATAAGGAAGTGAGTTAATAACGTCAATTTTTTGCTTATCGATCACAATTCCTTCAGCGGAGACAACATGACCTAAAATTAATCCCTTATTAACCATAAAATGACATTTTTCATAGTTCAGAATGAGATTAAATTTTAAGAATCTTTCCAAAATCTTAGTGAGGTTTGACAGACATTTACTAACAGAATTACCATACACCGTGAAGTCATCCATAAATATCTCAATTATTTTCTCAACATAGTAAAAAAATATGCTTGCCATACACCTCTAGAATGTGGTCGGCGGTTTGCAGAGTCCATATAGCATCCGTCTATAGGTGGATGTGCCAAAAGGAAACATGAACATCATCTTTTCTCGATCTTCTGATGCCATTAGAATCTGAAAGAAACCTAAATAGCCATCAAGACAACAATAGTAAGATTTACCTGCTAAGCATTCGAGCATTTGGTCAATGAAAGCAAGTGGAAATTGGTGTTTTCAAGTTAAAGCATTCAACTTCCTTTAGTCTATGCAGACTTTCCACCTGTTTTGGACACAATTGGAACCTATTTAGAAAGCAGACAATGGAGCATCAATTAATCTCTGGAACATTTTGTGACTACTAGAACCTGGTCAATGAAGGCTCAAAACTTAGGACATCAACATAAATTATACGAATGTTTCAAATTTAATAGATATAGACACTTTTACTTGGAAACTTGAAGTATTGAGGGCTTGTTTTTATCATGAACAAGTGAGAAAGACATTGGCAATCCCACTAGCTAGTATCGCACAGATGAATGAAGTGGTATGGCATAGAGACAACATTGGTGTCTATACGGCTAAAAGCGGATACAAGTGGCTATTTATAGAGGAATTGGATCTGCTAGGATATGATCATACAACACATTCTACAATACTAAAAGTTTTCTATACAAAGTTGTGGAATTTAAAAATCCCATGTTAAATCATGATTGCAATGTGGAAAAATGTTAATGGGTGTTTTCCTACATTACAAACGTTAAAAACATGAGGACTGCAGTAGGAAGCCTTTGTCATGTCTACCAAACTGAGGAGGAATCAGTAGAGCACCTGTTTCAGGGATGTTTGTTCACGTGACAAAAACTTCCGGAGATTGGTATGGTGTTCTCAACCACAAATGGGAAGCAAAATTGGAAACTTTGGTTATTAGAAGAGTTTATAAACAACAGTTCTCTATGTGCAAAAGAATAACTACTAGCTATTGGGAATTATGGTACAATTGAAACAAGGTATATGTTAGCTCAAGTTTTTCAAGTATTTTGATATAAAAAAAAATATATTAAAAATCCCCTACTTAAATTTGCAAAAAAATTTTATAACTCCTTAAAATTATTTTCAAATTGTTGGACAAGGTAAACATTTAAAAAACCTTAAATTATGTGACACCCCGAACTCAGCCTAGACGTTATGGCCGAATCTGGCAATGTCACATGAGAGTGTTTTTGAAAAACCATTTCAATACATTAAAAAAACGTTCCAATTATTATCCTTTACTTAGTTAAAAAAACCGTTTATTTATTAATTGGCTCATAAATATTTCTTAATACGCGGAAGCTTTAAAATCCCAGCCACTCCTGGTACCATTTTATGTACGAAAACCTTAGTTAATTTTAGAAAAACATGCTTAGCCGTTGCGGGTTATTTTCTAAAATCACAATTCAAAAACCCAAATTAAAGCCAAAAGTCCAAGTCCATAATTACAAAAAATATCCCCAAAATAGTAATAAAATAACATGGTAGAGTATTTAAACATAAACCCATGAATAGGTGGATATGGTCACCGTCAAGTCTTCCACTGCACCGATCCGCCTACTGCTGGGGATTACCTGAATAGATTAAAAAAAAATAAAGGGTGAGTTTGCGCAACTCAGTGTGTACATCCTCACAGTTCAGCATGCATACGATCAGATAACAGAATACAGTTACAATTTGGGCCTGAACCCTTTACAGAATCTGTGTGAGCCTTGGCCCACTCAGAAACAGAATCAGTTACAACTTAGGGCCTTAGCCCATCTCAGATATAGCATGTATAACAAATCAGAATAACAGAAACATGCCCACCAACCGTGCACACCAACTCCTTCCAACCCAACACACCATGTGGAGATAAAATCGACCCACCCATCCTTACACACCAAATATGGGGATAAAATCAACCCATCCAACCCTACACACCATAGAGTATCGTAATGCGGCACATGTCATAAATATGCGGCTTAGTTGCCAGATAACAGGCTTATGAAGCCTTTCAGTAACTTCCTTCACTTCATCAAACGCACCCTGATGCAATCCATCATAAAAGAATGGCATGCTATAATGCAGATTAACAGACATATACTCATAATCAGAACAGAACATATATACATACAAAGTGTAACATGTTATCACATACATCACAATATCATATCATAGAACAGGGGTCCAAGTAATGCTCACCGACCCTACAACAGGTCACAGTCGTCTTGGGCGACCCCTACAACCTTTCAAAATAATTCAGAAAAATGGGCTCACAAGCCCATGTGGCCTGCCCGTGTGGGCTCACACACTCGTGTGCCCCACATGGCCCAAATTAGCATTGATCGTGTGGATCACATGGCCTGACCCAAATTCTTGCACGCCCGTGTAGGCCTACACATTCGTGTCGCCCATACAACCCAATTGGTCGATCCTGTGTGGACCAAAAACTAATAATAAATAGAAGTAAAATCGGCAGCAAATAGGGGATTTTCGGTTGGAAAAATGAAAGAAAATAAATGTGGAGAAGGGGAAAAATTTAGAAAAATTCGGTAGAGAGGGAGAGCATGTAACACCTCTTACCCACGTCCGACGACGAAACAGGATACGAGGCATTACCGGACTTAAATAACAAAAGATCCAGTCCCTATACATGCCATAAAGTTAAAAAGGATTTATGATCGTTTTTATCCAGCTTGATAGTGTGATAGCATCTTCAGCGATCTCCAACCCAAGCATCGCTAAATAATCCTATAATAGATGGAAAGGAAGGGGTGTAAGCTTAAAGCTTATTAAGTTCATATGAAAACAATAAGTAACTCATTAACATGTTTTATCAAAGTTTATAACATATTCTCAAATTCATGACAAGCTATCTTCTTGAGCAATAGTCACTAAATTATTTATATATGGAGCTACGAAACTCCAAATTAAGTTTCGTTAATTTTCTTTGAAACTAGACTCATATACCTTTCTCCCATAAAATTTCCAGAATTTTTGATTTAGCCAATTAGTACAGTTTATTCCTCAAAGTTACCCCTGGTCTGCTGTTTGACAGCTTTGACCTTTCTTTACTAAAATTTAAGTATCTCATAGTTCGGGACTCGGATGATGTTTTTGTCTATTTCTCTTGAAAATAGACTCATTAAGGATTCTAATCATATAACAGGGGATCTTGAAGTCATTCTGACTCTGTATCACAAAAATTCAAATATCTCATCATAGGAAGTTCTTTTGCTTACACCATTTCTTTTATAAGAAACTAGACTCAATAAGCTTTATTTCCATATTTTATTCAACCTCTAACTCATTTTCCACTATTTTTAGTGTATTTTCAAAGTTACACCACTGCAGTAACCCAAAACTGTCAAGGCTAATTTACTCATTCACAATTATTGTTCACCAAATTAATACAACATCATTTCATCCAACATGGTAAGGACACATAATTATGCATCATAAGCATGGATCCATAATCTCAATGTCATCAAGTATCAAAGACTTATTCCAAATCATGTCATTTTCATAGTATTCACTAAATACTATATACATCATAGATCATCATAGTCATGAGAGCATATAAGGTCAAATACATACCTTTGCTTCCTTGCATACATACATACTTTACTTAGCTTACGCTCAGACTTCATATACATTACCCGTTGAAAATTGGAATAATGAATAGGATACTCGGATACAAACGCACCAAAGTGTCATAATCATAATATAGCACGCCTCTCAACAGGGCTACACAAGAGCACCTGGACCTAGCATGCATCACATAACCATGCCTCTCAACAGGGCTACACAAGCTCCTAGACCTAGGATGTATTATGTCATCAAATGAGCTAATACATACATAACTATCCTAGTGACATGTCACTTGTATCCTTACCTATTCCTAAGTTCAAACAGGATTTTCAGACTTTCGTCTCTTTGTCGAACATTCTCAGAATGTTGGCCTCATATCATATAGCATTATCATATACAAATACTAACATGGAAGCACTTATAACATAAGCATAAAACATCAAAACATATTATAGCAACAAAGTAACCAAATAACATGTTTATCATATAAATTTTATTTAAACATCCAAAGCATCAATTAAGGTATTTATTTGTACATGTACTTACATCTCATGTACTATCAAAGAAATAACATTAAAATACACATTGCATTATTAAAAATCATATGAACTTACCTCGTATACGAAAATGACCATTTTTACCATTTTAGTCCACTACTTGGTATTTTTCCGATTTTAGCCCGAATCTCGATTTTTCCTTGATCTATCATTTCAAATATAGTCTATTTAGGACTTAAATTATTCAAAATGACACAAAATCATATTTTGGAAAATTTATAATTTTGCCCCTAAACTTTGTCAAAATTACACTTTTGCCCTTAGGCTCGTAAAATAAATTTTATTCAATTTCCTTACTCTATAAGCCTAGACGAACAACTTTCATAACTATATCAACCTTCAATTCTCATCATAACACCCTTTTATGCCAATTTTACAACTTAAGCAAAACGGTCCTTTCGGACGTTTTCACCGAAAATCGCTTAGTAACAGTCGTTTATCTAACACCCAACACTCATTTTCTACCATTAGACATCAAAATACATGCATATCATTCATGGGTAAATTTTTAGACATGAACTCTAGCTTATGGTAGAAATAGGTAAATCGAGTTACCGAGACTTCGAAAATGCTTAGAACATTAAAAATGGGGTTCGAGATCACCTACTATGGATCATGGAAGTTTGAAAACCCTAACCATGGTGTTTCTCCTAGTACATTTAGCCCTAGCATATTTTGGCTTTTAATTCTTTTAATTACTAATTTACCAAAATGCCCTTAACTTAAAAAATATTTTATTTCACCTATCTCATGCCCATTTTTGTCCAGCAATTAACCAATGGTCTAATTACCATTTAAGGACATCCTATTTAAAATTTCATAACAATTGGACACCTCTAGCATGTAGAACTCAACTTTTGCACTTTTTACGATTTAGTCATTTTGACTAAATTGAGTACCCAAACGTCACAATTTTAAAACGAAAATTTCACGAAATCATCCCATGAAATCGTAGACCATAATAATATAATAAAAACAAATTTCTCGACGTCAGATTTTTGGTCTGGAAATCACTATTCCGACTAGGCCCAAAATCGGGATGTTACAACTCTCCCCATTTTATGGATTTTCGTCCTCGAAAATCTTACCAGAAGAAGTTGCTTTTAACTCTCATGAATTACTTTCTCACAGATTCTCAGAATCATAATCAAAATAATCTCGAATATCACTTTCCAATAATCTTTGACCTTTAGCACATAATGTCGGAGCATATCATCAAAGATCGGATTTACTTTGTAACACCCCTCACCCGTATCCAACACTAGGACAGGGCTCAAGGCATTACCGAAACTTTATCGTTCATAAACATACAAAATCGGGTCACCAAATTTCCCCCAAAATTTAAAACTTCTAGAACATGAGCATATCGTCTATTATACAGGCCATCCGGCCTATAACCTACATTAAGGAGGTTCGGTACAAAACTGAAATCATTCGGTAAACTTTGGGCGACTTAATAAATTTCTAGCTTTTGAGTGTCACACGCCCGTGTAGATGGGCCGTGTGGACTCACACACTCGTGTGGCCTAGGGCACGTCCATGTCTTTAACCCGTGGGCAACACTGACTTTTGGGCACAGCCAAGACACATGCCCGTGGGCCCACCCCGTATTCAAAACTTGAGCATTCTGTTAAAATAACATGGTCCAGACACATGCCCGTGTGTCCTACCCGTGTGCTAATTTGACTTAAAGTTTTAGGTGCAGGGACACGTGACCATACCACACGCCCGTGTGTCTAACCATGTGGACCTTAATAGGCTATTTTACAAGCCTTTAGTCACCCCTTTCTACTACGTGTGCCTAATGGTTACCAAGTTTGGGATAAAGCATGATTATACACTTGTGAATAATCTTAATGAAAATAGTTGTATGGAAACCTCATATCATTGGTTTCATACATAAATGGTTATTTCCTATTTAGTGTCATGGGTTCCCATATTACATTAATCCATCTGAAATTGGCTCATTCATGTGATTCATTGCTAATTGATAGCAACCCATCATTTGTAATTAAAACCATGCATAAAATCATAGGTCATAACCTACTTAAATTAAATCAATTTTCATGGCCATATACAAAAAGATAAACATATTTTTACATGTCTTTATTGGGAAAATCAAATGACACATATAACAAAATACTCAAAAATACTATACATGCCATTGAACAAAATAAACAGAGTCTTTATACCAAAGCTCGAATAACCGAAGAGTAAACTTATCGAGTAATTACCATACATCCATACTTAAATCATGAAATCATCCAATATGAAATGATTTCCTATCACATGCACTCAATCAATGAGTTAGTCACATAATCATGTATCATGTAATTTAACTAGATGAGCTCATCATTCAACATTTCATTCATACATGTATCCTACGTTAATCTCGTTGAGTTTCTAGGAAATCTCGATAGAATACCCATTATCCATCAATTCATTCAAATGATCTTTCCATATATGCACTCCCATGAACCTCACATCATATGGCGAGATTACCAGTCCAGTCTAAATCCCCCATTATATGAACTCATAAGGTGATGTCGAGATTGCTAGTCCAGGCTAAATCCCTTATAACGACAAACACCCTTAATGAGCTCAGATCTGAATTACCAGTCCAGGCTAAATTCAGATCCTAATCAGATTACCCGTCCGGGGTAAATCCACAATGCACTCATATTTTTCTAGAGGCTTGATCATTCAAGGAACACCCGTCCGGGTTAGATTCCTTTCCATACTTGAGATCACGGATTACCCGTCCGGGCTAAATCCTTACTGCAACACATGCAGGATCTACTTTCACATGTAAAACATGGTTTATCCATCGAATTCCCTTTTAACCTCAACCGAGACGGTTATCAACAAGTCATTAACAAAGACGCATTTCATGCATTTTCATGCCATTAATAATGCAATCATCATGCATTCATAAATCATACAATCATGCATATTAGGGGTTTACTTTAAGTTATCCGAACTTACCTGGTAACAGTTTCAGAGTTATGTTTCGGTTATTTCGAAACATTGCGTTTACCTTGATTGGCCTCCGGAATTTGTTCCTCAAGGTCTATAGCAATAAAATTAGCTCATTAATACCCCACATTATACATTTCAAGTTTAATATCTACCCCCGGTCCAAATGATTGTTTTGCCCCTAACCTTGATCATTCAAGGAACACCCGTCCGGGTTAGATTCCTTTCCATACTTGAGATCATGGATTACCCGTCCGGGCTAAATCCTTACTACAACACATGTAGGATGTCCTTTCACATGTAAAACATGGTTTATCCATCGAATTCCCTTTTAACCTCAACCGAGACTGTTATCAACAAGTCATTATCAAAGACGCATTTCATGCATTTTCATGCCATTAATAATGCAAACATTATGCGTTCATAAATCATACAATCATGCATATTAGGGGTTTACTTTAAGTTATCTGAACTTACCTGGTATCAGTTCCAGAGTTATGTTTCGGTTATTCTGAAACCTTGCGTTTACCTCGATCGGCCTCCGAAATTTGTTCCTCGGGGTTTATAACAACAAAATTAGCTCATTAATACCCCACATTATGCATTTCAAGTTTAATATCTACCCCCGGACCAAATGACTGTTTTGCCCCTAACCTTTGACATTTTTACGATTTAGTCTCTAGGCTCGTATAATGAAACACATGCAATTTCTATCTTACCCAAGCCTAAACAAACATTTTTCTCTCCTATGGAAACCCATATTTTTCATTATTTTCCTCATTTTTACCACACATTTACATCTTTTGCAAAATAGTCCCTATAAGGGTTTCTCATGAAAACCAACTTGGAAAAGATGTTTAACACACATTTGTCTTTCATATTCCTCCATAATCCATCAAAATACCAATAACTCATGCATGGGTAAATTTTTGAACATGAACCCTAGCATGAAATATGGGTAGAAATGGAGAGAGCAAGCTACCGGGATTTCAAAAATAGAAAGAACATGAAAAACGGGGCTTAGGAGCACTTACTATTGAGCTTGAAAATTGAAGTAACCCTAGCTATGGTGTCCTCCAAATTTCAGCAGCTATGGGAAGAAGATGAGCATATTTTTGCTCCATTTTTCCCTTTTTATTTCATTAAAATGACAAATGACCAAAATGCCCTTATGCCATTTCTTTAAAATTTCATCAATGCAAGCCCATTTTTGTCCAAAAATTTAGAATTTGGGCAAATTGATCTCCAAGACCTTCTAATTCATAATTTATAGCAATTTCATACAAATTGCTTCTAGAATCCAAGTTTTGCAATTTATTCAATTTAGTCCCTAATTTCCAATTGAACACCTTATACTTCGAATTTCTTCATAAAACTTTAACACATGCATATACTCATATTCTAGGCCTCATAATAATCATAAAATAAATATTTTTGATGTCGAATTTATGGTCCCGAAACCACTATTCTGACTAGGCCCTATTTTGGGATGTTACATTTCTCCCCCTTAGGGACTTTTGTTTTCGAAAGTCTTACCAGAAAACAGATTTGGGTATTGGCTTCTCATGGTTTCTTCTAGCTCCCATGTGGCTTCTTCTACACCATGTCGATGCCATAAAACTTTTACAAGAGCCACATCTTTATTTCTCAAATGTTTAACTTCACGAGCCAATATCTTAACCGGTTCTTCTCCATAGGTCATGTCCGGTCAAATTTCGATCTCAGTCGGCAAAATTACATGAGAGGGGTCTGATCGGTATCTCCTTAACATGGATACATAGAACACATCATGAATCTTTTCTAGTTCGGGTGGCAACGCCGAACGATAGGCTAATAGTCTAACTCTTTCAGTGATCTCGTACGGTCCGATAAATTGTGGACTCAATTTACCTTTCCAACCAAATCTCAATACCTTTTTCCATGGACATACTTTCAAGAATACTCTATCTCCAACTTGAAACTCCATTTCTTTTCTTTTCAGATCAGCATAAGACTTTTGTCTATCTGATGCCGTTTTTAAATATATCACTTTAACTTTTTCTTCAGTTTCTTTAATCAAATCAACTCCATGAATCTGATTTTCCTTGAGTTCTGTCCAGTAAAATGGAGTTCGACATTTCCTACCATGCAAGGCCTCATAAGGCGCCATCTTCAAACTTGTTTGGTAACTATTGTTGTAGGCAAATTCTACCAATGGCTGATATTTTTCCCAATTGCCCTGAAATTCAAGGATGCAACAACGCAACATGTCCTCGAGAATCTAAATCATCCGCTTAGACTGACCATCGGTCTGAGGGTGAAAAGCTGTGCTAAAGCTCAACTTTGTACCCAAGGCTTCTTGTAACCTCTTGCAGAATCTCAAAGTGAACCTCGGGCCTTTGTCCAAAATAATCGACAGTGGTACTCCGTGCAATCTTACTATCTCAGAAATGTACAAATCAGCCAATCTATCAAGGGAATAATTCGTCCTTACCGGGATAAAATGAGCCGACTTTGTCAGTTTGTCCACTATAACCCATATGGCATCTTTCTTTTTCGGAATCAAAGGTAATCCTGTCACAAAATCCATGGTAACTTTGTCCCACTTCCATTTGGAGACCATTACAGGCTGTAATAGACCTGAAGGCACTTGATGTTCAGCTTTAACTTGCTGGCGTACCAGGCATTTCGATACAAATTCAGAAACGTCTCTTTTCATTCTGTTCCACCAGTACATCTTCCTTAAATCGTTGTACACCTTGGTACTTCTCGGGTGAACTGACAAACGACTGTTATGTGCTTCTTGCAAAATCTTTCGAATAAGTTTATTGTCTTTGGGTACACAAACCCTATCTTTGAACATCAAACATCCATCAGGACTAATTCGGAGGTCTCAATACCATACTCACATTGAGCCATTTTTGCTTGCAAGTCATCATCATTAAACTAAGCATCATAAATTTCCTGCAGA
Organism: Gossypium hirsutum; assembly: GCF_007990345.1. NCBI lineage: Eukaryota > Viridiplantae > Streptophyta > Magnoliopsida > Malvales > Malvaceae > Gossypium > Gossypium hirsutum. Next base: position 47,834,709 of record NC_053427.1, read on the forward strand.
AATGTCGGCCTAGCCTCCAACTCGACCAGAACTGAACCATCATCAAGCAATGTCAAACGAGTATCCATGGCTCTCAAGGCATACAGGGATTTTCTACTCAATGCATCAGCGACCACATTTGCCTTTCCCGGGTGATAGTCAATAATCAAATCATAATCTTTAATTAATTCTCACCATCTCGCTGTCTCAAATTTAATTCTTTCTCAGTCATCAAGTATTTCAAACTCTTGTGGTCCGTGAATATACGATAATTCTCACCATACAAATAATGTCTCCAAATTTTTAAGGCAAAAACAATAGCAGCAAGCTCTAGGTCGTAGGTTGGATAATTCTTCTCATGAGGCTTCAATTACTGTAAAGCATAGTCTATCACCTTGCCATCTTGCATAAGCACACAACCCAATCCATTTAAGGATGCATCACTGTAGACCACAAATTCTTTTCGGGTTCAAGTAGCACTAAAATAGGAGCTTTAGTTAGCAATGTCTTTAACTTTTCAAAACTTTGCTGACACTTCTCCGTCTATTCAAACTTAACATGTAACACCCCGTACCCGAGACCGTTGCCGGAGTCGAACACAAGGTGTTAACGGACTTAGTTCATTTATTAACACAGTTCATTTTAAAATTTCCAGACAAGCTGGCCAACTGCATCATAGTCACTTTAAAAATCATATCTCGAGTTCCAAAACTCAAAAACCAATTCTGTAAATTTTTCCTGAAACTAGACTCATATGTCCATCTACAAATTTTTTTCTAGAATTTTTTGTCAGGCCAATTAGTACAGTTTATTAGTTAAAGTCTCCCCTGTTTCAGGGTTCGACTACTCTGACCTTCATGCATTACGACTTAGATATCTCCATGTACAGAACTTCAATACTTATGCCGTTTGTTTCTAATGAAACTATACTAAAAAAGGAATCTATAAATATAAATAATGACTTATAATTATATCTGGTTGATTTATGGTAAATTTTCAAAATCAGAACAGGGGATCCAGAAAACGCTCTGGCCCTATTTCACGAAAACTTAAAAATCTCATAAAATACAGCTCATATGGTCGTTCCGTTTCTTTCATATGAAAATAGACTCATCAAGATTGATTACATAATTTATTCACTATTTAATTCCACTCCTACTATTTTTAGTGATTTTTCCAACTTACGTCACTGCTGCTGTCAGCATCTATTTTAAGGTAAATTTTACCTATTTCATAATTTTCCATGAATCAAATAGCAAATAGACATACATTATTACCAAGGGTAATCCTGATTAGCCATGACGTACGTAGCACCAATAGGACCATGATTGGCCATACAATGGCTAGTCATTACTAAACATTTCCACACCACTTAATAACCATATCACAAGACCATAATGTTATACTTCGAAATATTCGAGCTATTTTCGCATGGCTATACGAATACACATTACCAAAAGGTACTTAATTAACAACAAGGGTCAGCCCTATACATGCCATTTTCAAAATTGAACTAAAAGAGTACCAAAAAGTGGCTTAGATAGTGTGGATGACTTCGACTTTGACACTTCCGAGTCCGATAGCTGACGAACAAAATCTATAAAACAGAGAATCAAAATAACAGAGTAATCATTTTAATGCTTAGTAAGTTCAAGTAATGAAATTATTTACGACTAAAGTATAGCGTTCATATGACTAAATGAATAGTTGCATATACGCATATTCCCAAAATCATACTTATTTCACACCTCAACCAGTATATTCATACACAGGGGAATCAAACATAACTAAGGCCGGAAGTTGTTAATCAATAGAGCGAATTCTATCAAAAAGGAATTAACTTTTCCGATGCATATACGAAACATACTTTATCGTTTAGATTTTATGAGCGTATTTGAAATTATTACAGCAAGATCGCTCATTTCCAAACCCAAGTACCTTCGGGATTTAGCCAGATATAGCAACTCGCACAAATGCCTTCGGGTCTTAGCCCGGATATAGTCACTAGCACAAAAGCCTTCGGGACTTAGCCCGGATATAGCGACTCGCACAAATGCCTTCGGGACTTAGCCCGGATATAGTCAATAGCACAACTGCCTTTGGGACTTAGCCCGGATATAGTCACTAGCACCATGCCTTCGGGACTTAGCCCGGATATCATCCGAATAATCATGCACATATATCGATAAATCATGACACATCCATATTTCATTTTCATTACTAAAGCTCAAACACAAGACACTTATCAAACCTTACCAATTTCGGCTCAATAGCCACATACAAAGAGCATGACTTCGAGTGGCTTTCTAACATGATCTCTATACACATTCGGCTACCCGTCATAAGTATAAACTAGTCACCTCAATATATAATTCAAGTGGAATCATTATATCTCTGTTTATTCGTTATGCTTATATGTCATGACTTAATCAAATCATAAACTAAGTTTCATTACTCGAAGACTTACCTCGGATACTTGGTACAGTTGCGGAGTGGCTACTCGGTTACTTTCTCTTTTCCCTTATCTGAAATTGCCCCCCTATGCTCTTGAGCTTAAGTTCAACAAATTTTAACTAGTCATTAATCGACTATTCAAGTATTACTTTCAGAATATAATACATATGGATTCGACTTTCACACATATAGATTATAGTAAGCTTTATAAAAATCAATAAATAATTCATTAGCAAATTTTCATTAATGTTTACAATATAATTACAATTTCCCTATAAGTTGACTTCCTGAGCAACAGTCACTAAAGTTTTTATAACTGGAGCTACGAAACTCCAAATCAATTACCGTAAATTTTTCTTGATAGGAGACTCATTTATATATTATCCATAAAATTTTCAAAATTTTTAGTTTAGCCCAACAATACCAGATTTTTCTTAAAGTTCACCTTGTTTTACTGTTTGACTAAACTGACTATTCTTCACTACGAATCAAATTTCTCATTGTACAGAATTCAAAATATGTTGTCGTTTATTTCATTTGAAACTAGACTCATTAAGGAGTCTAAGCATATAAATTTTATCCTAGGGAAATTTTTGTACAATTTATACTGATTTTTATAAAAACAGAACAGGGAATCTAGTAGTCATTTTGACTCAGTCCCACAATACTTCAAATATCGCAAGATCGGTAACTCTTTTGTTTTTATAGTTTCTTTTCTAAGAAACTAGACTCTTCAAGCTTTAATGACATAATTTATTCAGCTTCTAACTCAACTCCTACAATTTATGACGATTTTCCAAAATCACCTTACTGCTGCTGTCCCCAAGCAGATTATTACCAAATCAAATACTAACATTTGCATTTCACCTTAATAGCTAGCTTAGCAAACCTTAATTTAACATATAATTGTTCATAACACAATTAAAGCATCCTCTCCATTCCATCAATTCAAAACACATACATTGCCCAATAATATCCAAAATCATATTCGGCCTTAGTACATAACTCGTTAGCCGATTTTTCTCCATTTAGCAACTAATGCACATATGTGCTCATTTGTTAGACTCTACTTCACCTAACTACCATTTTTTTTTCCATCCAAATAACATGAACAACACCATTTCTTGAACATTTTCTCTTAACCGATTACTCATGTTACCAACAAGATTCAAAATTTGGACCTGGGCTAACTAAGGGACTTAGTAACTAGCTTAATACATTCAACAATTTCAAAAGCTACCATGAATTACATACCTTATTTATACATAAATTTTCAAGGATTTCAAAGTACTTACCTCTTCCTAAACATCAACCAAGCTGAACATGAAACAAGAGAATTCTTTTCTTCTCCCACCCTCAAGTCACGGCAAAGGAGGAACAAGGATGAGACAACTTTTGTTTTTTCCTCCCACTCACCTCATGTTCTATTATTCTTAATTCATTATTTTATTTTGTAACATAAAATTATTAGCGCAAAATAATTATAATATGCTTTAGTCCATAACATGGCCGGCCACCATCTAGAATTTGGCCAATTTGACATGCAAGGACAAGCATTTTCTAACATGCATCAATAGGCCACTTTAACATTTGCCTAGCACATTTCTAAATTTTCTCACACAAGTCCTATTTAATAAAATTCACTTACAATTAACAAAATTCAAACACGAAATTTTCACACATGCATATATACATATAATAAGCATCAAATATGTCGGTTAATTATTTTTATGACTCGGTTTTGTGGTCCCAAAACCACTTTCTGACTAGGGTCACATTAGGGCTGTCACATAACATCTTTCTGTAGCAACTTCGTCATCGGAGTCGCTATCATGGAAAATCCTTTTAAAAACCTTCGATAGTAATTGGCTAAGCCCAAAAAGCTTCTAACCTCGGTTACATTCTTAGGCGATTTCCATTCAACAATTGCAAAAATTTTACTTGGATCAACTCGGATGCCTTCACCTGAAACTATATGACCCAAAAATCCAACTTCCTGGAGCCAAAACTCACTCTTGCTAAACTTAGCATACGGTTGCTTTTCCCGCAAGGTCTGCAACACAACTTTTAGATGCGTTGTATGCTCTGTCTCATCTCTAGAGTAGATCAGAATGTCGTCAATAAACACAACGACGAACTTATCCAAATATGGCCGAAAGATCCTATTCATTAGATCCATAAACACGGGTGGTGCATTCGTCAGCCCAAACGGCATAACAAGAAATTCATAATGGCCATACCTCGTTCTGAAAGCTGTCTTGGGTATGTTTGAGTCTTTAACTTGCAACTGATAATAGCCAAGACCTCAAGTCTATCTTGGAGAATATGGTGGCTCCTCTCAATTGGTCAAACAAATCATCGATCCTTGGCAAAGGATACTTATTCTTGATAGTCACCTTATTTAGTTGCCGATAATCAATACATAACCTCATCGACCTATCTTTCTTCTTCACGAACAACACGGGGGCACCCCAAGGTGAAAAACTTGGCCTTACAAATCCTTCATCCGTCAGCTCTTACAGCTGTGCCTTCAACTCTTTCAACTCAGTTGGTCCCATTCTATATGGAGTAATAGAAATGAGAGTCGTCCCTAGCATCAACTCAATACCAAACTCTATCTCCCTTTTTCAGCTCGTTCTGGGCAGCCTCTAAGGAAGTGATCAAGAGAACCACATCTGAAACACGCACCGCTCTTCATTCGGCACTCACCGAAGTGAAATTTGTTGTAGCTCTTACACTTCAATTTTTGATCATCTACACTCCCCACACTAGTCTCCATCGGGGAGGAAGACTTTTGACCTCGTCGTTTAGAGCTTCTTGATCTACCCGAATATCCCACTGACAAAGTGGAGAATTCATGCAGGCTCCTGGCTTTCTTCGTGGAGAACGAGAGTGTTTTACCACTAGACCTCTTGCTCGCAACTCGAGCCTCTCTCTTAGCTTGTTTTCTTTCATTATTAAGTTCCTCGGCCTTCTTGGCTCGACCGGCTAATACGGCGAACTCCCGTATTTCTAAGATCCCAATCAACAACTTGATATCCTTATTTAGACCTTCCTCGAAGCATTTACACATTTTTGATTTTGTTTGGACCCATTCAGTTGCGTATTGACTTAGTCGTACGAACTCTTTCTTGTATTCCGCTATAGCCTTGTTACCTTGTTTAAGTTTCAGAAACTCCTTTCGCTTCGAGTCCAAAAATCATTGGCTAATATATTTCTTCCTAAACTCTGCTTGGAAGAAATCCCAAGTAATATTTTCCTTCGACACTACTGAGGATACGGTTTTCCACCAATTGTATGCAGTGTCCTTCAAAAGGTACACAGAACACTTCAAACATTCCTCGGGTGTGCATGACAAATCATCTAACACCCGTGTAGTATTTTCGAGCCAGAACTCGGCTCTTTTAGCGTCATCATCAACTTTAGCTCTGAATTCTTCAGCCCCATACTTTCTAAGCTTATCTACAGGGGCTTTACTGATTCTCACCGGTGTCATACCTCATGGCACATCCTTATCAAGTTGGTTAGGGGGCGTGGGTGGTCTTGCTATATTGGGGCTATTTCTTAGATAATCCCCAAACCATTCATCCATCATATCAAAGAAGGTAGCTCGGGCCTCTTCTTGGCCTTCTGACATCAGCCTTCTACTACTAGATACAGCTCATTGTACAGAAGCTGGAGCATGGCTCTCGGCTCCCTTGGACTCATCTTGTGCTTGGTTGGAAGACATTTACTATATTCAAAATAATTTAAACAATTAGAAGACGTCACACTATCAACATTCGAGTAATGGCATGTATAGTAAACCTTTAACGTCCTCTATGGTAGTTCTAGAACTGACTAAACCGTAGCTCTGATACCAATAAATGTCACACCCCTCACCAATATCCAACACCGGGACAGGGCTCGAGGCATTATCGAAACTTTATTGTTCATAAACATACAAAATCAGGTCACCAAATTTCACCCAAAATTTAAAACTTCTAGAACATGAGCATATCGTCCCTTATACAGGCCATCGAGGCCTATAACCTACATTAAGGCAGTTCGATACAAAACCAAAATCATTTGGTAAACTTTGGGCCACTTAATAAATTTCTAGCTTTGGAGTGTCACACGCCCGTGTAGGTGGGCCATGTGGACTCACACGCTCATGTGGCTTAGGGCATGTCCGTGCCTTTAACTCGTGGGCAACACTGACTTTTGGGAACGGCCAAGACACACGCCCGTGGGCTCACCCTGTGTCCAAAACTTGAGCATTTTGTTAAAATAACACGGCCCAGACACACACCCATGTGTCCTACCCGTGTGCTAATTTGACTTAAATTTTTAGGTGCAGAGGACACACGGCCATACCAAACGCCCATGGGGATGGGCTGTGTGTCACACACGGCCTAGACACATGCCCGTGTGTCTAACCATGTGGACCTTAATAGGCTATTTTCCAAGCCTTTAGTCACCCCTTTCTACTACTTGTGCCTAATGGTTACCAATTTTGAGATAAAGGATGATTATACATTTGTGAATAATCTTAATGAAAATAATTGTACGGGAACCTCATATCATTGGTTTCATATATAAATTGTTATTTCCTATTTAGTGTCATGGGTTCCCATATTACATTAATCCATCTGGAATTGGCTCATTCATGTGATTCATTGCTAATTGATAGCAACCCATCATTTGTAATTAAAACTATGCATAAAATTGTAGGCCATAGCCTACTTAAATTAAGCCAATTTTCATGGCCATATACAAAGAGATAACAATATTTTTACATGCCTTTACTGGGAAAATGAAATGACACATATAACAAAATACTCAAAAATACTATACATGCCATTGAACAAAATAAACAGAGTTTTTATACCAAAACTTGTTTAGTGAATAGTGTGTTGCTTCTCCAACCGTCTTCCAATCCTTGTGAGTCCTCGAGCTCTATAAAATAGGGAAAAAAGAGGGGTAAGCATTTTCATGCTTAGTAAGCTCGAATAACCGAAGAGTAAACTTACCGAGTAATTAGCATACATCCATACTTAAATCATGAAATCATCCAATATGAAATAATTTCCTATCACATGCACTCAATCAATGAGTTAGTCACATAATCATGTATGATGTAATTTAACTAGATGAGCTCATCATTCAACATTTCATTCGTACATGTATCCTACGTTAATCACGTTGAGTTTCTAGGAAATCTCGATGGAATACCCATTATCCGTCAATTCATTCAAATGATCTTTCCATATATGCACTCCCACGAACCTCACATCATATGGCGGGATTACCAGTCCAGGCTAAATCCCCAATTATATGAACTCATAAGGTGATGTCGGGATTGCCAGTCTAGGCTAAATCCCTTATAATGACAAACACCCTTAATGCGCTTGGATCTGAGTAACCAGTCTAGGCTAAATTCAGATCCTAATCGGATTACCCGTTCGGGCTAAATCCACAATGCACTCATATTCTTCCGGAGGCTTGATCATTCAAGGAACACCCATCCGGGTTAGATTCCTTTCCATACTCGAGATCATGGATTACCCATCTGGGCTAAATCCTTACTACAACACATGCAGGATCTCCTTTCACATGTAAAACATGGTTTATCCATCGAATTCCCTTTTAACCTCAACCGAGACTGTTATCAACAAGTCATTATCAAAGACGCATTTCATGCATTTTCATGCCATTAATAATGCAAACATTATGCATTCATAAATCATACAATCATGCATATTAGGGGTTTACTTTAAGTTATCTAAACTTACCTGGTATCAGTTCCAGAGTTATGTTTCGGTTATTCCGAAACCTTGCGTTTACCTCGATCGGCCTCCGAAATTTGTTCCTCGGGGTTTATAACAACAAAATTAGCTCATTAATACTCCACATTATGCATTTCAAGTTTAATATCTACCCCGGTCCAAATGACTGTTTTGCCCCTAACCTTTGACATTTTTACGATTTAGTCTCTAGGCTCGTATAATGAAACACATGCAATTTCTATCTTACCCAAGCCTAATCGAACATTTTTCTCTCTTATGGAAACCCACATTTTTCATTATTTTCCTCATTTCTACCACACATTTACATCTTTTGCAAAATAGTCCCCATAAGGGTTTCTCATGAAAACCAACTTGGAAAAGATGTTTAACACACATTTATCTTTCATATTCCTCCATAATCCATCAAAATACCAATAAATCATGCATGGGTACATTTTTTAACATGAACCCTAGCATGAAATATGGGTAGAAATGGAGAGAGCAAGCTACCGGGATTTCAAAAATACAAAGAACATGAAAAACGGGGCTTGGGAGCACTTACTATTGAGCTTGAAAATTGAAGTAACCCTAGCTATGGTGTCCTCCAAATTTCGGCAACTATAGGAAGAAGATGAGCATATTTTTGCTCTATTTTTCCCTTTTTATTTCATTAAAATGACAAATGACCAAAATGCCCTTATGCCCTTTCTTTAAAATTTCATCCATGCAAGCCCATTTTTGTTCAAAAATTTAGAATTTGGGAAAATTGATCTCCAAGACCTCCTTATTCATAATCTATAGCAATTTCATACAAATTGCTTCTAGAATCCAATTTTGCATTTTATTCAATTTAGTCCCTAATTTCCAATTGGACACCTTATACTTAGAATTTCTTCATAAAACTTTAACACATGCATATACTCATATTCTAGGCCTCATAATTATCATAAAATAAATATTTTTGATATCAAATTTGTGGTCCCAAAACTACTATTCCGACTAGGCCCTATTTCGGGATGTTACATACTTTCTTAATCTCACTATCGACTAAAGATGAGCCACAGTGCCAAAATGCAACTACGTACTCAAAGTTTCTCGTAGCTTTTGCCATAATGGTGATGTAGCCCTCGGATTTCTATTCGAAATAATAGGGACCGACACTCTTTCGAAATAATCATACAAATTTCCATCATTGATAAATCACAATCCAATAACATCTGTATCAAATCACGATACACGTCATTACTCTCTGAATGAATAAGCAAATTTTCATTGTGAGCTTCATACAATTCTTTCTGTATAAGCCTTGGATTCTTTGATACGTGAATTCTGTCTCGGAATTATAATACCATGAATCATATCCAATCTTAAATTCAACATCAAAAGTCAATCCTTACTATACTCTTTTAGTTTACTACTCACTATCACATTTCTGAGCTTTTCAGTTTTGCCAAGAAAACCTTGCTTTAGCATTTAATATAGTTACAATTAAACCATTATCGGATAAGGTCAATCCAGAAATTAGTACTCACTAATATACATAAAGATTTTCTATCTAGACATCTGTAACTATGACTGCCTCCTCAGAGATTGATGGATAATTTCTCAAGATCTTTTAATATCTCAAGTCATCAACAATGTCTTAAATTTATATTTTTTGTGCCATTAGATACATTAAACTTTTGATATCAAGAAACATGTGACAATCTTCGTCAAACAATGTCATCAAATTCTCAATACAGACATAGTAGTGACCGTATCTAAATCATTACTCGAACAGTTCTTTTTAATGTAACATTAACCGTCTGAAAACCGGAACCATCACTTTACATTATAGTAATAAAACACATATGAATCTTTTCAATAGTGCATCATTGAAAATCATAAATTCAATTGACTAGTTCACTCTGGTAAAACAACTGAGTTAACTTCAACTGCCAAATAATAATATACCAAAATTCTCTTTTCTTCATGCCGAGAAAACAGCTCAACACACAGTCTTTCAAATTTCTCTTAACATGCTAATCAAAGGTCTTGTAACCATATTAACTCAAAGAAACAGAATATCCGATTTGATTCATCATCTTTAATCAAATTTACCTGAGAAAAAAAAACCATCATACGAGTTAAACTTGAGCCTTCACTGTTTATACCTTTGCCGATGTCGATTTCCTTTCACAAAAATTAAGGAAATCCTGATACCATAACCACCATGTTTCTATGATTAAATCTAGAAATCCCATCATAATAAAGACAGTCACCATAAATTAAGAATACACTTCAAAGATAATCCGTATCAAATAATCCACAACAAGGAAGATAAGGAACTCAATTATGATATTATAATAGAAATCCGAGAACATATCTCATAATAAGATAATAATGAAGATTTGGATAATTTCTTAGAGAAAACCAGAAGAAGATAATACCCTATAATTCTGAGATTCCATTATAACGAAGATAATATATGGTTCTGAACATATAAAACGAAACCAAAATTAGTAGAAATAGAAGAATAGTCTCCAATAATTGTTCACCATTGATTTTATTCCAACATATTAAAATAGAATCCCAGAGATAAAGAAATGTCAATCATAAACCGACCAAACTAACAGAGCTCCCGTTTAACATCATAGTTAGCTAGCATTCCCACAACATAAGAACTTCACCAAAAACTGAACAATCACATACATATCTTTGAGGATAAAAGAATATATAGAATACCCAAAGAAAGATCATCATATTCATTTCAACTGTAACTGTCATACACATACATCTTTACTAATTAATTATCATTTCTCTGACCAATTCTATCATCAATAGTCTCGTATTATTTCATTCACTAACAAAAACCAATTCGGGAGAATTTCCAGCAAATACATATTTTTGATATCATACTTGATTTAGTCGATTAGCCGAAATTAACTCCTTCTTTAACCATGACACTGTGTATTCTGTATAATCTTTAGAACAATCTATTATCCTTTCCATAATCGTATTTACTTGACAATCATTTTCATCTTTGATCACATTACTAGGCGTTCCATCACTAAACCTTTCAGATTCATACTTATGAGTTTATCCACTATAACTCTCGTAAACTTTCATTATAAAGCAACACTGGTAAGGGGGTGAGGTCATAAGTCCTCTAACTTGACTCTTCATAAACACATACCTATGACTCAACATGTATCATCAATATAACATCACCATAATCACGTTGTTTATTTCAAGTAAATCAACATACTCATTTATTATTTAATAAGTGCACATATACACACATTCAATCAATTCAAGTAAAATTTCTCATCATATTCACGTACTCAAGCATGTTTGGCACATAGCATCACATGAATGTCAATCATACATAGGTGAACTTTTCACCCTATAACTTTCATTTCATTTTTTTTGTAAAAATCACATATAAATCATAAGCCCTCAATTTCATGAAGTTAGAAATTACTCATTTTACATACATTAACACGTACATTTCATTAACCTTTATTCAGGCCTTTCCAAATTTTGACACATCATAGACATATTTTCATCATCTCAATATTACTTTCTAGCATTACCAAAATTTGCTCGGTTGGAGGTCATCTCTATCTTAACAAAACAATTTCGTTAGAGCCAGAAGATATCACATATCACGAGTGGTAATATGACATGTATAGCTAGATTCATCTCACCCACCACGTTGTCCTAAAATCGACTAAACATGCTCTGATACCACTAAATGTAACACCCCTTACCCACATTCGATGACGAAACGGGATACGAGGCATTACCGGACTTAAATTTCAACTTTCATACAAAATCGAGCCATAAAATTTCAATTTAACTCAAAATGTTCAAACACAAGCATATCGTTCCTTATACGGGCCTACAAGGCCCAAAACATACATTGCAGGTGGTTCGAGACTAAACCGAAACTTTTGAAAATTTTTAGAAAACTTATAAAATTTTGCAAGTGGCAGTAGTCACATGCCCGTGTTGACCATACACACGCCCGTGTCCAGACCTCGCGTGGATTTTACCTTGCATTCTGTTTATGACGTCATCATACAAAGAAGTCACACGGCCAAAACACACGCCCGTGTATCTACCCATTTGGACAAATACAAGGCTATTTTCCAAGCCATTTACCACCCTTAATTTCATACACTCATGCTTACTTTCCTTGGCCATTAACATGGCACATTTGAACACTTAATCATCCACGATCATGCAACAACATAACAATCATCATGAGTCACATCTCATGGCCATTTACAAATTTGATCATCAAATCATTATAGGCCAACACATTTGACCACATTAGCCATAACTTACATAACAAAAGATCCAGTCCCTATACATGCAATAAACTTAAAAAGGATTTACGATTGTTTTTATCCAGCGTGATAGCTTGATAGTGTGATAGCATCTTCAGCGATCTCCAACCCAAGCATCGCTACATAAACCTATAAGAGATGGAAAGGAAGGGGTGTAAGCTTAAAGCTTAGTAAGTTCATATGAAAACAATAAGTAACTCATTAACATGTTTTATCAATGTTTATAACATATTCTCAAATTCATGACAAGCTGTCTTCTTGAGCAATAGTCACTAAATTATTCATATATGGAGCTACGGAACTCCAAATTAAGTTTCGTTAATTTTCCTTGAAACTAGACTCATATACCTTTCTCCCATAAAATTTCCAGAATTTTTGATTTAGCCAATTAGTACAGTTTATTTCTCAAAGTTACCCTTGGTCTGCTGTTTGACAGCTTCGACCTTTCTTTACTAAAATTTAAGTATCTCATAGTTCGGGACTTAGATGATGTTTTTGTCTATTTCTCTTGAAAATAGACTCATTAAGGATTCTAATCATATAACAGGGGATCTTGAAGTCATTCTAACTCTGTCTCATAAAAATTCAAATATCTCATCATAGGAAGTTCTTTTGCTTACACCATTTCTTTTACAAGAAACTAGACTCAACAAGCTTTATTTCCATATTTTATTCAATCTCTAATCATTTTCCACTATTTTTAGTGTATTTTCAAAGTTACACTACTGCAGTAACCCAAAACTGTCAAGGCTAATTTACTCATTCATAATTATTGTTCACCAAATTAATACAACATCAATTCATCCAACATGGTAAGGACACATAATTATTCATCATAAGCATGGATTCATAATCTTAATGTCATCAGGTATCAAAGACTTATTCCAAATCATGTCATTTTCATAGTATTCATCAAATACTATATACATCATAGATCATCATAGTCATGAGAGCACATAAGGTCAAATACATACCTTTGCTTCCTTGCATACATACATACTTTACTTAGCTTACGCTCGGACTTCATATACATTACCTGTTGAACATTTGGAATAATGAACAGGATACTTGGATACAAACGCACAGAAGTGTCATAATCATAATATAGCATGCCTCTCAACAGGGCTACACAAGAGCACCTGGACCTAGCATGCATCACATAACTACGCCTCTCAACAAGGCTACATAAGCTCCCGGACCTAGCGTGTACCACATAATTACATGCCTCTCAATAGGGCTACACAAGCTCCTGGACCTAGGATGTATTATGTCATCAAATGAGCTAATACATACAGAACTATCCTAGTGACATGTCACTTGTATCCTTACCTATTCCTAAGTTCAAACGGGATTTTCAGACTTTCGTCTCTTTGTCGAACATTCTCAAAATGTTGGCCTCATATCATATGGCATTATCATATACAAATACTAACATGGAAGCACTTATAAAATAAGCATAAAACATCAAAACATATTATAGCAACAAAGTAACCAAATAACATGTTTATCATATAAATGTTATTTAAAATCTAAAACATCAATTAAGGTATTTATTTGTACATGTACTTACATCTCATGTACTATCAAAGAAATAACATTAAAATACACATTGCATTATTAAAAATCATATAAACTTACCTCGTATACGAAAATGACCATTTTTACCATTTTAGTCCACTACTTGGTATTTTCCCGATTTTAGCCCGAATCTTGATTTTTCCTTGATCCATCATTTCAAATATAGTCTATTTAGGACTTGCATTATTCAAAATAACCCAAAATCATATTTTTGAAAATTTATAATTTTGCCCCTAAACTTTGTCAAAATTACACTTTTTCCCCTAGGCTCGTAAAATAAATTTTATTTAATTTCCTTACTCTATAAGCCTAGCTGAACAACTTTCATGATTATAGTAACCTTCAATTCTCATCGTAACACCCTTTTATGCCAATTTTACAACTTATGCAAAATGGTCCTTCAGGACGTTTTCACCGAAAATCGCTTAGTAAAAGTCATTTATCTAAAACCCAACACTCATTTTCTACCATTAGATATCAAAATACATACATATCATTCATGGGTAAATTTTTAGACATGAACCCTAGCTTAAATAATGGTAGAAATAGGTAAATCGAGTTACCAGGACTTCGAAAATGCTTAGAACATTAAAAATGGGGCTCGGGATCACTTACTATAGAGCTTGGAAGTTTGAAAACCCTAACCATGGTGTTCCTCCTAGTACATTCGGACCTAGCATGAAGATGAAGACCAATTTTGGCTATTTTGGCTTTTATTTCATTTAATTACTAATTTACAAAAATGCCCTTAACTTAAAAATATTTTATTTCACCTATCTTATGCCCATTTTTGTCCAACAATTAACCAATGGTCTAGTTACCATTTAAGGACCTCCTATTTAAAATTTCATAACAGTTGGACACCTCTAGCATGTAGAACTCAACTTTTAAACTTTTTACGATTTAGTCCTTTTGACTAAATTGAGTGCCCAAATGTCAGAATTTTAAAACAAAAATTTTACAAAATCATTTCGTGAAATCGTAGACCATAATAATATAATAAAAATAAATTTCTCGACATTGGATTTGTGGTCCCGAAACCACTGTTCCGACTAAGCCCAAAATCAGGATGTTACAGAGTAGAAAATTTAGGTAACTCCCAAATCCCTTGTTTTACTCCCACTAAGCCTCAATTGTTGCAAATACTCAGTATCCTAAGCCGACTCAAACACTCTCACGGCATTAGTAGCAAAAAATACTGCCTCCGTTCAGACTCGAACCCAAGACATCTCTCACACCAGCACTCCACTCAGGCCTATTCTTACATATTTTAATAAACAAATACTTATAAGCCTATTAACCAACAGGTAAGGCTTTATTCCAATAAAAACCAAATTTTTTTCCTAAGCTAAGGTTTGAACTTGGGACCTCCTACACACACTCAGAACACTTAACCATTGAAGCAGATACACACTTATGTGTCAAATAATTACGGAGACATATTTATAAAATTTGGGGCGTTACAACTCTACCCCCTAAAAGAGAATTTCGGCCTCGAAATTTTACCTGATCTGAAAAGGTGAGGATACTGTTGACGCATCGAATCCTTCAGTTCCCAAGTAGCGTCCTCAATGCTATGATTCTGCCACAACACCTTTACTAAAGAGATAGATTTCCTACGTAGAACCTTAACATCGCGATCTAGGATCTGAACCAGCTCCTCAATTGTTAGATCTGGTCTAACCTTAATCTTATCCACAAGCATAATGTGTGTAGGATTAGAGCGATAGCGTCTCAACATCGAGACGTGGAACACATCATGTATGTGGTCTAACTCTAGAAGTAGCTCCAACTGATATGCAACTGGCCCTACTCGCTTCAGAATCTGGTACGACCCAATAAACCAAGGGCTCAGCTTGCCCTTGCGACCAAACCTCACAACTCCTTCCATGGCGAGACCTTAAGAAAGATCATGTTCCCCACAAAATACTCAATGTCCTTCCTCTTCAAATTAGCAGAGGACTTCTGTCTATCAAAAGCCACTTTTAGTCGATCTCGAATCAAGCGGACTTTATCCTCAGTCTGTGATACCAACTCTGGACCTAGAACACGTCGCTCACCCAACTTAGTCTAGCACAAGGGAGTGCGACACTTACGACCATACAATGCCTCGTAAGGTGCCATCTGTATACTAGACTGGTAGCTGTTGTTGTAAGCGAACTCTGCTAATGGAAAATACTCCTCCCAACTGCCTTGAAAATCTATAATGCAACCCCTCAACATGTCCTTTAATATCTAAATCACTCTCTCCGACTGACCATCGGTCTAAGGATGGAAAGCAGTACTGAAGTCTAATCTCGAACCCAAAGCCTCATGAAGCTTCTGTCAGAACCAAGACGTGAAATGAGGATCCCTATCAGAATTGATCGAGACAGGTACCCCATGTAGCCTCACTATCTTAGAAATGTAAAGTTTGGTCAATTTCTGTAGGGAGAAATCTGTTCTAACAGGAATGAAATACGCGGTCTTGGCCAATCGATCTACGATGACACAAACAAAATCATTCTTAGTGGGTGTTAGGGGCAACCCATTAACGAATTCCATCGTTACTAGCTCCCATTTCCACATTGGTATCTTAACCGGCTACAGCAACCCCGAAGGTAACTGATGTTCAGCCTTAACATGCTAACAAGTCAAATAGCTAGTAACAAAATCGGTAATTTCATGCTTCAATCCTAGCCACAGTACAATTCTCGGAGATCTCGGTACAACTTGTTCCCACCGGGATGTATAACATAAGGGCTACTATGCGCCTCCCTTAGAATCGACTGTCTTAGATCCTCATCATTCGGTACACAGATCCGTCCTCGAAAACACAATACCCCATCATCATTAATCTTAAAATTTGCAGTAACCCCATTCTCAATCTGACGGAAACACAGCTCCAGAGACTTATCCCCCTTCTATTTAGTCCTGAACTGATCAATTCATGTCGGTCTTACTTGTAGCTCAGCCAGTAGGCCCCCATCATCGAATAGACTGAGTTAAGGGAACATCAGTCTGAAACCGGACATAGCCCTACGACTTAACGCATTGGCCACCACATTGGCCTTACTAGGATGGTACTCAATATTGTAGTCATAATCCTTAAGAAGTTCAATCTATCGACGCTGCCTAAGGTTCAACTCCTTCTGAGTGAGAAGATATTTGAGGCTTTCGTGGTCAGTGTAGATGTACACTTCTCACCTATACATAGTGCCTCCAGATCTTAAGAGGAAAGACTACTGCTGCTAACTCCAAATCATGCGTCGGATAATTAGCCTTATGGGTCTTGAGCTGACGAGATGCATAAGCAACAACTTTACCGCCTTGCATCAGAACACAACCCAGACCCACATGTAACTCATCACTGTATACCACGAAGTCCTTGCCGCGTTCAGGCTAAATTAGAACAGGTGCCTGACTTAACATAGTCTTGAGCTTCTCAAAGCTCTCCTATTATACATCAATCCACACGAAAGGATCTCCCTTACGCAGAAGCTTAGTCATTGGAGCTGCAATCAAAGAGAACCCCTCTATGAATCGTCGATAATATTCTGCCAGCCCTAAAAAGCTGTAGATTTCTGACACATTCCTCGGCTGTTTCCAATTCAACACAGCCTCAATCTTTTGAGGATCCACACGAATCCCCTCAGTAGAAACCACATGCCCCAAAAAGGTTACCTCTCGAAACTAAAACTCACATTTTGTAGACTTTGCATACAACTGTTTCTCACGAAGAATTTGTAGAACCACTCTTAGATGCTCGTCGTGGTCAACCTCTGTCTTAGAATATATCAGAATATCATAGATGAAATCCACCATGAATCAGCCCAAATAAGGCTAGAACACTCGATCCATCGAGTCCATGAATGCCGCTGGAGCATTAGTCAACCTAAAGGGCATAACTAGGAACTCGTAATGTCCATAACAAGTCCTAAATGCCATCTTATACATATCGGCCTCCTTTACTCTTAACTGATGGTAACCCGATTGTAGATCGATCTTAGAGAACATTGAAGCCCCTCTGAAGTAATCGAAGAAGTCGTCTATCCTCAAAATTGGATACTTATTCTTGATTATCAACTTATTCAACTAACAATAGTCGATACACATCCTCGTAGTACCATCCTTCTTCTTTACAAATAGAATAGGTGCCCCCTACGGAGACACACTAGGAAGAATAAACCCACGATCTAACAGTTCTTGGATTTGAGTCTTAAGTTCCATTAGCTCTTTTGATGCTATTTGACAGGCGGCAATAGACACTGTAGTTGTACCAAGAATCAACTCGATACCAAACTCTATCTCATGACTCGGAGGCAATCCTAGAAGTTCCTCTGAAAAAACATCTGGAAATTCCCTTACAATTCGGATGTCCTTAACCGAAGAGTCCACAGAGTCAGCAACACTGATGTAAGCCAAGAATGCCTTACATCCCTTCCTTACTAACTTCTCTGCCCTCAATGCAGATATCACATTAGTCAAATAGTCTTGGCGTTCCCCAATCACGACCACCTCATTATCCCTCTCGATTCTCAAAATAACCCTTTTCATAGCACAGTCCAGACTCACTCGATATTTGACTAACCAGTCCATACCCAGAATTAAATCGAACTCCCCAAATGGAAGCTCCATTAAATCTGCCAAAAACAATGTCCTTAGAACCTCTAACGAAACATCTTTATGCAACTTATCCACTTGAACAGACTGCCCCAAAGGACTTATCACAGTCAACTCACTATCAGTATTCTCGACCTGAATCCCAGAGTCCCAGACACAGTATTAGCTATATATGAGTGGGTAGAGCCTATGTCTATCAATTCCAAATAAGGTATATTAAAAATTAAGAACATACCCGTAATAATGTCCAGAGCATCTTGGTCTTTACGGCAATGTGCAGCGTAAACCAAAGTAGGTTGCCTCGCCTCAGTCAGTCCAGCACCTCTACCCTATGGTCTCTATCCTGGGCCCCTACCATTACCACCCCTAGCCTATCCTCGGCCCCTAAGTGGCTGTGCAGTCCCAATAGTCGGAGCTTGCATCTGATTAGTCCTCAATATACAGTCCTTAACATGGTGCTCAGTAGACCCACACCTCAAACAAGCTCCAATAGCCTTCCAACACTCGCCCGGATGGTGTCTATTATAGTGATGACAAATGGCCACCCTAGTAGATGCAACAGTAGGCCCAACTTTCACAGGCCCATTAGACCTGGCTTCCCTCTGCATCCTTCTTAGCCTTCCCTCTGTCTCGATTTTGGCGCTCAATAGGCTTTACTTCCTCGGTGATCTTCGCCTTTTCAACCAGTGCAGAGAAATCCCGCTCCTTCTGAGGAGCTATCAGAACTCGTAAACTATCCCGGAGACCATCCTCAAATCAAACACAACGCTCATACTCTGTCGCCACCATGCCCCTCGCATAACGGCTCAATCTCTGAAACTCGACCTCATACTCAGCCATTGAACGATCTCTCTGAGTAAGATTAAGGAACTCCCGACTCCGACCATCGATATAACCAGACCCTACATATTTTCTCTTGAAAGCCGTCTTAAATAGATCCCATGTCAACCAGTCGGCCTGAGTGCCCTCCTTAACCATCAACCACCACTGATACACTTCATCGCAAAGCAGTGAAACAACCCCCTTGAGCTTTTGCTCAGTAGTAAAATCTAGATTGTCCATAATAAGTTCCGTGGCCTCCATCCAATACTCGGCCACATTAGGAGCAACTCCAGTGATGCCCTTGAATAACTCTGCCCCGTTGGACCAGAGTCGTTCCGTAACTGACCCACGGCCCCTAGAACCAGTATTGGGCCTAGCGACCCTCTCCAAAATTTGTAGCATGGCTTGGGACAGTGCGTCGTCCCCAGCCGCACGATCATGAACCCAGTCTCAAATCCAGTCTCAGTAACAGGAGACACCAGTGTGTCACTAGTGTCCAGATTCAGAATCGTATCAGATGTGAAAGACTCAGCTCAAGCCCCTCTACGCTACCTCGGCGTATAGTACCCCGTCCACAAGTACCACGTGTGCTCATTGTAATTTCGGATTAATCTATATTAACAGTTTTATGTAGATCAGTTTAAAAATTTATATATTTATTAACAAATATTTTATGCAATAAAGTTATCACAGTGTTTAGAGTCTGTTATCGCAAGTCGCAGTTTACTACAATTTTCATTTTGCACTACCTAAAGTAGTTTCGTAGTATACAACGGTATTTCCAAATAGATCCGAATAGAATTTCATTATATTCTAAGCATGCTTTCAGACAATTCTAAATAGAGATTCAGAAACTTATAGGATCGGGGCCAAAAACTCGGTGTACCACGGTTTATAAAAAATGTTTCAAATCATTTTACACATTAGTTCTCAAAAACCATTTTTTTACAACCAAATCTACAGTCGAGTTTTGCAACCTGGCTCTAATACCACTAAATGTGACACCCCGAACCTGGCCTAGACGTTACGGCTAAATCCGGCAATGTCACATGAAAGTATTTTTAGAAAACCGTTTAAAGACATAAAAAAACCGTTCCAATCATTATCCTTTACTTAGTTCAAAAAAACTGTTTATTTATTAATTGGCTCGTAAATATTTCTTAATACGCAGCTTTAAAATCCTAACCACTCTTGGTACCATTTTACTTACGAAAACCTTATATAATTTTAGAAAAACATGCTTAGCCGTTGCAGGTTATATTCTAAAATAACAGTTCAAAAACCCAAATTAAAACCAAAAGTCCAAGTCCATAATTACATCAAATATCCCCAAAATAGTAATAAAATAATGTGGTAGAGTATTTAAACATAAACCCATGAGTAGGTGGCTGTGGTCACCACCGAGTCTTTTGCGTCACCGATCCGCCTATTGCTGGGGATTACCCAAACAGATTAAAAAAATAAATGGTGAGTTTTCGTAACTCAGTGTGTACACCCCCACAGTTTAGCATGCATACGATCAGATAACAAAATTAAGTTACAATTCGGGCTTGAGCCATTTACAAAATCGGTGTGGGCCTTGGGCCACTTAGAAACAGAATAAGTTACAACTTAGGGCCTTAGCCCATCTCAGATATAGCATGCATAACATATCAGAATAACAGAAACATGCCCGCCAACCCTGCACACCAACTTCGTCAAACCCAACACACCATGTGGGGATAAAATCGACCCACCCATCCCCGTACACCAAATATAGGGATAAAATCAACCCATCCAACCCTACACACCATAAAGTACTGTAATGTGGCACATGTCATAAATATGCAGCTTAGCTGCCAGATAATAGGTTTATGAAGCCTTTCAGTAACTTCCTTCATTTCATGAAACGCACCCCGATGCAATGCATCATACAAGAATGGCATGCTATAATGCAGATTAACAGACATATACTCATAATCAGAACAGAACATATATACATACTAAGTGTAACATGTTATCACATGCATCACAATATCATATCACAGAATAGGGGTCCAAACAATGTTTACTGACCCTACAATAGGTCACAGTCATCTTGGGCGACCCGTGTAACCTTACAGAAAATTTTAAAAAAATGGGCTCACAAGCCCATGTAGCCTTCCCGTATGGGCCCACACGCCCGTGTGGCCCACACGGCCCAAATTGGCCTTGGTCGTGTGGATCACACGGCCTGACCCAAATTCCCACATGTCCGTGTGGTTCACCCGTGTGGCCCACATGCCCAATTGGTTGAACCTGTCTCAAACATGGCTTTGCCAACCATCACACGGCCGTGTCCGTCGTGCCCATGTCGCTTGCGCACGACCTGTTTTGTTGATCACACACCCATGTACTGCTACATGGCCTACCACACGAGCAACCACACGCCCTTGTGGTGTCAACAAAATTGTTTTCGGCTTTTACTGATTCTTTTTTTCTATGCAGTCGAGTACACACTTGGTGTTGTTTCGAAACTAACGTAACCACGAGCACTCCAAAACCTAATATCGAACAGTACGTGTCTTAATTAGTCACTTAAACCAAGTTACTAAGGACAAGCAAATCCCGAAAGTTAACGACGACCTTACCTCTAATGAACAACGACAGTTCCTCAATGATTAGAGCACTGTTTTACCAGTCCACAACGCCTTGATTGTTTCCTAAATAGAAAACAGCCTCTTAACAACCCAACAATCATAAAAATGAGATAAAACGCACCCCTACACTTACGGACTTTGCGCCAAATGCAGAGCTATGTAGTGATGATGGAAAAGGACCAAACACTAATAATAAAAAGAAGTAAAATCAGTACCAAATAGGGGATTTTCGGCTTGAAGAACGAAAGAAAATAAAAATAGAGAAGAGGAAAATTTTAGAGAAATTCAGTAGAGAGAGCAGAAAATTTGGGTAACTCTCAAATCCCTTATTTTACTCCCACTAACCCTCACCTGTTGCAAATAATCAGTATCCCAAGCCAACTCAAACACTCCTACGGCATTAGCAGCAAAAAGTACTACCTCCGTTCAGACTCGAACCCAAGACCTCCCTCACACCAACACTCCACTTATCCTCCAGAGCAGCGGGCCCATTCTTGCATATTTTAATGAACAAATACTTATAAGCTTATTAACCAAAGGTAAGGCTTTATTCCAATAAAAACCAAAATTTTTCCCAAGATAAGGCTTGAACCTGGGAGCTCTCACACACACTTAGAACATTTAACCACTGAAGTAGATATACACTTATGTGTCAAATAATTACGGAGACATATTTATAACATTTAGGGCATTACAAATTAAATTAATTTTTAATGAGTTTTTGAAGTCTGAAAGACTTCTACTGGTACTTAGATGGACAAGTATCGATAGAACTCAAGATGGAAAGACCTTGAAACGGCTACAGAATTCTATCGATAGAACTGGGAGTTCTACTAGTACACTGCAAACTTCTATCGGTAGAACGCACTCTAGTGTGCAGGGTAATCTTAGCCTAGAATCTCTACCAATACCCTGGTCCAATCAATCGATACAACCAGAATTCTACTGATACCTTAAGGACTTCTTTCAAGACAAGTTAATGCAGTAGCTAAAGTTCAACCTCCCCAGCACTTCTACAGATGCTCTGCTGGGTTCTACCGATACCAAATGAAACCATCAGAGTTCTACCGGCATAAGAGGACCTCTACTGATACAACGAGCCCAATGGTCATATTTTGGAAGGACTTCTACCAATACAAGTCCCCTTCTACTGATACAATGAAGCTACATACTGCATTTAATGCTAATTTTTGTGGCTACAACACTCTATTTAGTTTCTAACGGCTACAAATTTCCACAAGATTGTTAGAGGATTTAAATACAAGGTCAAGGCTCCTCATTAAAAATATAAAAACTAGTGTCTAAATTCTAAAAACTCAATCTTTTACTAAATATTTCTTGTATGCACTTGTGGGATAAGTTTTCTATCATTCTTTCAAGTGTTGTAACTTTGTGTGAGAGTCCTTAATTGTTTATTATCTAGCTTTTAGAGGTATCATCTTATCCATCATTATTTTCTCTCATTTGTGAGGTGTTACTTAGGGTCTGTTCGTTTACATGGAAAAGGTTTTATGGAAAATATTTTCTTCATTTTCTTGTGTTTGTTTCACAGAAAATAGTTTGGTCAATAGAAATTGACTTACAGGTCAAGGTAAAATAAGCCCTTTTTTCCTGTAAAATGATTTACCCTTTTGAAAAGCATAAGTCATTTTCTGAAAAAGAGCTCATCTATAGATAATTTTATTTTTATATAAAAATTAACTTAAATCAAGCTTAATATTATTATATTGATAATAAATTTTATTTTTATTTTTAAAAATATTTAAAATATTATATTTTTTAATATTATTAAACATACATATTTAATTATTTATATTTAGTCATGTAATTAATTTTTAATATAATAAATATAATTTATTATTTTAATAAATTATTTAATATTTAAATTTTATTTTAATAATAAATGTTTATTACAATTATAAATATATTAATAATAAATGTTTTGTAGTATAAAGGTTAAAATATGTCATAAGTCTGTGTACATTTCACAGATTTGTAATTTAGTATTTGTACTTTTATTTTCAAGAATTTAGTCCCTTTACTTTTCAAATTTGAAAATCAAGTCTAATTGTTGACATCGTTAATATTTTTTGTCAATTTTGTTGATGTGAAATTTTTAAATAGAAAAAATACTCACTTAGTAGTCATGTAATTAAAAAATGATGTTGTAATATATGCAAAAACAATGTAAAATATAAAATTATAGATAAAAATAAATTCAATTAAACAATGAAAAACTAAGAAAATCTCAAATGTATGTTTGTTTAATTGAAAACAACTTTTATGAAATACTTTTAAGAAATCTACCAAACAACAGAAAATATTTTACACAGATTCATCCAAACAACAGAAAATATTAGCTTTTCCAGAAAAGTAAATCATTTTCCAGAAATCATTTTCGGAAAGTCATTTTCAGTAAATCAAATGGAGCCTTAAGGTTTTGGGTAGAAAACCTTTAGGGAAAGTGGTTCTATCTTACCTTTGAAAAGATAGGAATTTGTAAGGTTAAACCTAGTCCTTAAAGATTCAAAACTAGTGGATTTGGGAAATTCTTAGTTGAGGAAAGCTAAGGTAATGAAGGTAGACAATTGAGGTCGAATCGCTATAAATACTTGAGTTGTTTTATTTTTGTCATTTCTTAAAAACGTTTTAATACACCAATTCACCCCCTTCTTGGTGTATTTTAATCTCAACTATTGGTATCAGAACTAGAACTCTAGAGATGATTTTACCACCAAGGAAAAAGATCCTCAAGATATCCAAAATGGAAGCCACAAGTAAATAAATTTGTTTCATGGCATTGGAACAAAATTCCACCATATTAGGAGGATGGCATTTCACCATGAGGCCTCCTTTATTCAATGACATCACTTACTCATATTGGAGAAGAAGAATGAAGCTATTCATCCAAGCTAATGTCTATAAAGTTTGGAGGATAATTACAAATGGGTCATCCTTTCCAATAAAGAAGGTCGAAGATGTTCTTATCCCAAAGGAAGAGAGTGATCTTGATAATGATATCAAAAAGGTGTAATTAAATGCAAAATTCATGCACACTCTATTTTGTGCTCTTGGTCCAAATGAGTACAATAGAGTCTCCTTGTGTGACAATGCAGAAAAAAATATGGGACAAGCTTGAAGTCAATCATAAAGGGACAAGTAGAGTTAAGGAGCCCAAGATAAGCCTTCTCGCCCTTGATTATGACTTGTTTAAGGAAAAACCAAAAGAATGAATTAAGGAGATATATGATCACTTCACCCACATCATCAATGGTCTCAAAGCCCTTAGGAAGACCTATCCCAACAAAGAGATGGTGAACAAGATTTTGAATAGTCTTTCGAAGTCTTGGGAACCTAAAGTGACGACAATAGAAGAATCAAAGGATCTCAACTTACTCTCACATGATGAGCTTATCAGTTTCTTGTGAATATATAAAATGAAGATCAACCACAATGCACAAGAAATCAAAAAAGATCTAAAAAACTGAGAGTTGCAAAGAAATTAAAAAAATTCATGAAGTTCGACAAAGCCAAAAGATTCTAATAAGAGATATCATCAAGGGTGAACCGAGTAAGAAGGAAAAAGACCCAATCATTTGCTATGAGTGCAAAAAGCCAGGTCACATTAAACTTGATTGTCCAAAATTGAAGAAGAAAGGGGCATTAAAACAAAAGAAGAAATCCATGATGGCAACTTGGAGCGGTAGCGATTCATCCGATGTGATGAGGACAATGAAGTTATACACCTATGTCTCATGGCTATTCAAGAACCAAAGGTAATCCTAAACTTTAGTGAATTAAATAAATATACATTTGAAGAATTACAAGATGCATTTGATGAATTAGCTATAGATTTTGAGACTATGAACTCCAAATATAAGAAAATGATTTCAAAATTAAAGGAGGAAAATAAGTCTCTAATCATAGCTAAAAAAGAAATAGAAAAGAAATTTAATGATTTGCCAACTCAAATTGATGATTTTATTTTAAACAATAAGAACTTACCTATTTCCTTTTTCTATGTTTCATATGGGGCAACAAAAACTAAATGATATGCTTGAATCTCAAAAATCCTACTTTGATAAGAGTGGCTTAGGCTTTGTAAATTTACAAAAAGAAAGCAAATTTAAACATTTCTTTAAGAAACCAAGCTATATTTATGATGCCTCACTCTTATCCATACATTGTCACAAAAAGAGGCATGATAGACAAGTATGTTCTTTAAGGAAGCTCACATCTAGGGGCAAACTCACTAAGACTATGTGGATTCCAAAAGAATTAAACATATTTCAAAATGGGATGCTTTAAAAAAGTGGATTCCTAAGGGAACAAAAATTGTTAAGACTAATGCTAATTGACCCAAAAAAGTTGGGGTGCCAAAATCTAAAGTTTAACTTTGTGTTTATAGGAGGAAGAGCATTGCTTCGAGGCAAGCAAATCTAAGAAGAACTCATGGTACCTTGATAATGGATGTTCTAGACACATGACCGGTGACAAAAGCCGTTTCGTGGAACTAACGCCAAAGAATGGAGAAGTTACATTTGGAAATAACTCCAAATGGCTTATTGAAGGTATTAGTTCTATAGGTATAAAGTTTTCTACTCTCATTAAAAATATGCTTTATGTCAATGGTATTAAGCATAACCTCCTTAGTATTAGTAAACTTTGTGACAAGGGATTCAAAGTAATATTTGACTCTAATGGTTGTAAAGTTGTAGATATTATAAAAAATAGGATTCTTTATGTAACACATAGAGTAGGTAATATTTTTATGGTGCATCTTGATAACATATCTTCCTCTAATATTTGCTTTATGGCTAATAATGAAAATGTATGTTGTCTATGGCATAAAAGATTAGGACATGCAAGCATAAGTGTTATTTCAAAGCTTATTAAAAATGAACTTCATGTTGGCATGCTTAACTTTCCTCTTTACTTTGATAAAATATGTGATGCATGTGTTAAAGGTAAACATAAGAGAGCATCTTTTAAATCTATAAATATAGTTTCTACATCTAAATTAGTCCACCTTATTCATATTGACCTTTTTGGACCCACTAGAACTATGAGTTTAGGAGGTAAAAAATATGTATTTATTATTGTTGATGATTATTCTAGATATAAATGGGTTTTCTTCTTGTTTTCAAAAGATGAAGCTTTAGAAAAATTTATTACTTTTTGTAAAATGATTCAAAACCAAGTGGGATATTCAATTTCAAGTGTAAAAAGCGATCATGGAAAAGAATTTGAAAACATTGGTTTTGATAATTTTTCTAACGAACATGGTATTACTCACAATTTTTCAACACCCAGAACCCGTCAACAAAATAGAGTTGTTGAGAGGAAAAATAAGACCTTAGAGGAAATGGTTAGAACCATGTTATGTGAAAATAATTTGCCCAGATATTTTTGGGTGGAAGCCATAAACACTTCTTGCTATAATATAAATAAAGCTATGGTTAGGCCTATTTTGAAGAAAACTTCTTATAAACTTTTTAAAGGAAGAAAGCCTAACATAAGCTACTTTCATCCTTTTGGTTACAAATGTTTTGTTTTGAATAATGGAAAGGAAAATTTAATGCCAAAAGTGATAAAGGTGTTTTTCTTGGATATTCCACAAATTGTAAAGCTTATAGAATTTTTAACAAGAGAACCCTTGTTGTAAAAGAATCTATACATGTTATTTTTTTATGAATCTAACTCTCTTTCTAGAAAGGAATTCATTGATTTTGACGATGTAGAAATATATCAAGTTGAGCAAAATCAAGCATCGCATGAAGATCAAGGTATAAGTGAGGTGGTTCAAAAACTCAAAATTGTTAAACTCCAAGAACCAACTCACGTTGAAAGAGAATCTAGCCACCCAAGAGAGCTTTCATATGTTAAGGATGGACACATCATTGATGATCCACCTAAAGGGGTAATTACTAGATCTTCAAATAGAAATACTTGTAATTATGTTGCCTTCATTTCTTGCATAGAAACTAAAAATATTGATGTTGCTTTAAATGACGAATTTTGGATAATGGCTACGCAAGAAGAGTTAAATCAACTTGAAAGAAATCAAGTATGGAATTTAGTTGATAGACCTAGTAATCATCCAACTATAGGAACTAAATAGGTCTTTAGAAATAAACTTGATGAAAATGGTAACATTGTTAGAAACAAGGCTAGATTAGTTGCCAAAGGATATAGCCAATAGGAAGGTATAGACTATGATGAAACTTATGCATCGGTAGCTAGGTTAGAAGCCATTAGGATGTTATTAGCTTTTGCATGTTCAAACAATTTCAAACCTTTTCAAATGGATGTCAAAAGTGCATTTTTAAACGGTTTCATAAATGAAAAAGTTTATGTTGAACAACCCCCAAATTTTGAAAATCCAAATTTTCCAAATCATGTTTTCAAATTGTCCAAAATTCAATATGGTTTGAAGCAAGCTCCTAGAGTTTGGTATGAAAAGCTTTCCAAATTTTTAATTGAAAATGGTTTTAGAAGAGGAAAAGTAGACACCATCTTGTTTATATAAACTAAAGATGAAGACATTTTAGTAGTGCAAATTTATGTTAATGATATATATTCGGTGCTACTAATGAACTTCTTTCTCAAGAATTTTCTAAGATTATGCAAGGTGAATTTGAGATGAGTATGATGGGTGAGCTCAACTTCTTTTTGGGGCTCCAAAACAAGCAAATTTACAATGTCATATTCATCAATCAAGCCAAATACATCAAGGAAATGTTCAAGAATTTTGAAATGGAGGACTTGAAGCCTCAATCAACACCAATGAACATTTCAACAAAGCTTGATAAAGATGAAGGAGGTAAATATGTTGACACTAAACTTTATAGGTTTATGATAGGGTTATTGCTATATCTTACGGCAAGTAGACTGGATATTATGTCTAGTATTTTTTTAATGCTCTAAATTTCAATCATCTCTTAAGGAGTCACATTTTCAAGCCATTAAGAGAATATTTAGGTACCTTAAGGGCACTCCAAACTTAGGACTTTGGTATCCTAAAGATTCATCATTTAGTTTTCATGTTTACTCCGATGCAGATTTTGGATGATACAAGTTAGATAGAAAAAGCACTTCCGAAAGATGTTAATTCTTAGGAAACATGCTTGTTTCTTGGTTTTCTAAGAAACAAAATAGTGTAGCTTTGTCCATAATTAAAGCAAAATAAGTTGTCGTAGTTAGTTGTTGTGCTCAAATTCTTTAAGCAACAATTAGTTTACTATGGAATTGATATGGACCACATTCCTATAAGATGTGATAACACTACTACTATTTTCTTCACCAAAAATCTCATCCAACACTCTAGAACAAATCTCATAGAGATAAGACACCATTTCATTAGAGATCATGTGCAAAGAGGAGACATAGTTCTAGAGTTTGTAGATACTTTGCATCAACTAGCCTATATTTTTACGAAGCCTTTAGATAATGAGAGATTTTGGATAATTAGGGGAGAGTTAGGACTAATGAACATGCCTTCATAAGCATCTTTTATAATCTTTTTGACATTCTTGGACACTTGTATTGCTTTTATGCCCGCTTTGTGTACATTACTTGATTATACTTGTAAACTTACTTGTTTCTCTTTATTCTCGTATGTTTGAAATGTTGTTAATATGTGATATAATTAAGTTAGATAGCATTTTAAATCATAGATCAAAATTTGAGTATGTTAGTAAATGTATTTTCCACCTTTTGATTGCTTTTAAACATGTTTTTACTTGATTTTTTTATATATATTTGTTTAAATATGGTATTACATGATTTTACATATGTTATCAATTTGTTTTTGTACCTTTCTCCATGTATTTGTTTTTCATTTCTTGATTAGTTGTTTTAGTAGTACGTAGGGATGTATTGGTAGAATTATGCCTAAATGATATTTCTAGGTTTGTGTTCATGAGATATCGGTAGAAATAGACTTCTACCAGAACTTGTTGACTTCTACTGGTAGAAGTGGACAAGTATATGCGGGCATATATATAGCCCAACAACATTTTTTTTAAAGTGTCATCTTCTTCTTAAAGCCCTCCCCCCCTCCCATTTTCGGTCCTCACCTCTACAACAGCTCACATTCCACCGTTTTTCCTCAATTCTTTTTCTTAATATTTTCTCCCACATGCCTTCCACTTTATTTTCAACAAGATTTCCACCAAAAGTCTCCACAGTTCCCATGTTTTTAAGGTAAACCCTAAAATTTCATTTTTTTTTAATTTCAAAACCATACTAGCTTTAGAAGACAATTTTTTATAAATATACTATTTTAAACTAAACATATATAACTTTTATAAATATGCATATTTTTGTTGCTGTACATATATATGTAAACTCTTTTTAGATATATATGTATCAAATTAATTTTTTTTTACTTTCGGTTTGCCCTTTTCCTGTAACACCCTGAACCCGAGACCGTCGCCGGAGTCGAACACGAGGTGTTAACAGACTTCAAACCACTTATAAAAAAATTTCCCAGACAAGCTGCCACTCTGCGTACTAGTCGCTTTAAAAATCATATCTTGAGTTCTGAAACTCGAAATCCAGTTCCGTGAATTTTCCCTGAAACTCAAAACCCGTCGATCTTTTACGATAGTCTCTAGCTTCAAATTCAGCCTTCTTCTTCTCCTTTCCAAGTTCTTCCGCCTTGCAGGCTCGTTCGACTAGTGTTACGAATTCTTTTATCTCCAAAATACCCACTAGTAGCTTTAAATCTTCATTCAATCCTTCTTCGAATCTTTTGCACATAGCAACCTCATCAGCTACACACTCCCGGGCATACCTACTGAGTCTTACGAATTCATGTTCGTATTCAGATACTGCCATACGGCCTTGCTTGAGTTCCAAGAATTCCTTACGCTTTTGATCAATGAACCGTTGACTAATATATTTCTTTCGAAATTCCGTTTGAAAGAAGTCCCAAGTTACTCGTTCGTTTGGGACTATGGAAATCAGGGTCCTCCACCAATAGTAGGCTGAGTCCCGCAACAAGGATATAGCACACTTTAGACATTCATCGGGCGTGCATGACAGTTCATCAAACACCCGAATGGTGTTATCAAGTCAGAACTCGGCCCTTTCAGCATCATCAGTAACTATGGCCCTGAACTCCTCAGCCCCGCGCTTCCTAATCAAGTCTACCGGTGGCTTACTCAGCCTCACAGGATCAGTAACTGATGGCATTACGGGCTCTTGGGGTGGATTATTCAAATTCGGGAATTGTTGGACAGCCGGATTGGTTCGGGCATATTGCGCGACCCACTCATTCATCATGGTAAAGAAGGCTTGTTTAGCCCCCTCACCTTGATTATTCGCAGATGACTGAGGTTCAACAGGCGGCGTCCCTTGTGCAGGAGAAGCCGCTACACTTTCAACGTCATCCGCCAAGGTTCTCTCTACACCGGGATCCATTTACTAATCAAAACAAAAATTTTAACCGTCAGAAGTCATCACACATTTAAACATTAACATTAAGGCATGTATAGCTAGACTCATACGTGCTATGGTAGTCCTAGAACCAACTAAACCATAGCTCTGATACCAATCAAATGTAACACCCTGAACCTGAGACCGTCACCGGAGTCGAACACGAGGTGTTAACAGACTTCAAACCACTTATAAAAAAATTTCCCAGACAAGCTGCCGCTTTGCGTACTAGTCGCTTTAAAAATTTCCCTGAATTTTCCCAGACATGGAACGGGTTGAATCTTTTCAAGCTCAGGGGGTAAAATTAATCGGTATGCAACTGGTCCAACTCGTTCGGATACCTCATACGGACCGATGAACCTCGGACTTAGTTTGCCCTTACGACCAAATCTAAGCACCTTCTTCCAGGGTGAAACTTTGAGAAATACTTTGTCTCCGACCTGATATTCAATGTCTTTTCTTTTCAAATCCGCATACGACTTTTGACGATCCGAAGCGGCTTTCAAACTTTCGCGAATTACTCAGACTTTCTGCTCGGCATCCTTAATCAAATCAACCCCAAGGATCTTACTTTCACTATGTTCAGTCCAAAATAATGGGGTACGACATTTACGACCGTATAAAGCCTCGTAAGGTGCCATCTTAATGCTTGACTGAAAACTATTGTTGTAAGCGAATTCGATCAAAGGCAGATATCTTTCCCATGAACCACAAAACTCTAAAACACAACATCTCAACATATCCTCGAGTATTTGAATTATCCGCTCAGATTGGCCATCGGTCTGAGGATGGAATGCGGTGCTAAAGTGCACCTTGGTACCCAATGCTTCTTGTAATTTCTTCCAAAATCGCGAGGTAAATCTTGGGTCTCTATCCGGCACGATGGAAATAGGTACCCCATGCAACTGAACTATTTGGGAGACATATAATTCTGCCAATTTATCGAGCGAAAAATCCGTACGGACAGGGATAAAATGAGCAGACTTGGTCAATCTATCAACAATGACCCATATTGCATCTTTCTTGCTTGATGACAATGGCAATCCGGATACAAAATCCATCGTTACCCGATCCCACTTCCATTCGGGTATCATGATCGGCTGAAGTAATCCCAACGGCACTTGATGTTCCGCTTTTACTTGTTGGCATATCAAACACCTTGAAACAAATTTGGAAATATCTCGTTTCATACCGGGCCACCAAAATTGACGTTTCAGGTCATTGTACATTTTAGTACTACCTGGGTGGACTGACATTCGACTACTGTGAGCCTCGTCCAAAATCATTGAAATAAGTTTCGAATTTCTCAGAACACATAATCGACCTCTAAACTTCAAGCAATCATTATCGTCAATCCGAAACTCCGATTCCTCATTCGAAGCACATTTAGCTCGTTTAGTGACCAATTCAGCGTCGACTTTCTGGAATTCAAGTATTTGACGAATCAATAATGGTTTGGCCTCTAATTCAGCTACTAGCACCCCATCGGGTGAGACGGACAAGTGAGCATTCACCGCTCTCAAAGCAAACAGTACTTTCTGACTTAAAGCATCGGCAACCACGTTAGCCTTTCCCGGATGATAATCAATAACAAGTTCGTAGTCCTTCAACAACTCAAGCCAATGTCTTTGCCGTAGATTTAGATCTCTTTGAGTCATCAGATATTTTAGACTCTTGTGGTCTGAATAAATATGACACCTTTCTCCAAACAAGTAATGTCGCCATATTTTCAAGGCGAACACTATGGCTGCTAATTCAAGATCGTGGGTCGGATAGTTTCTCTCATGCGGCTTTAATTGTCTCGACGCGTAAGCCACAACTCGACCTTCTTGCATCAACACACAACCTAGTCCAAGTAGGGATGCATCACTATAAATGACAAACTCTTTGCCAGACTCTGGTTGTACTAGCACTGGAGCTTCGGTTAAACAGGTCTTTAGCCGATTGAAACTCTTCCGACAGTCTTCTGTCCATTCAAACTCAACATCTTTTTGAAGTAGTTTTGTCAACGGTGCAGCTATCATCGAAAAACCCCTTACAAACCATCGGTAGTATCCGGAAAGTCCCAAAAAGCTCCTAACTTCAGTAATATTCCTCGGAGGTTTCCAATCGAGTATGGCCAAAATTTTGTTCGGATCCACTCTAACACCCGATGCGGACACCACGTGCCCCAAAAACCTAACCTCTCTCAACCAAAATTCACATTTACTGAATTTTGCGTATAACTGCTTGTCTCGCAAAATCTGTAATACTAACCTCAAATGCTTGGCGTGTGCGGCTTCACTTTGTGAATAAACCAAAATATCATCAATAAACACAACCACAAATCGATCCAAGTATGGCCTGAATACTCGATTCATTTAATCCATAAATACCGCAGGGGCATTAGTGAGCCCAAACGGCATCACTAAGAATTCGTAGTGACCGTACCTCGTTCTAAAAGCGGTTTTGGGTATGTCCGAGTCTCGAACCCTCAACTGATAATAACCAGATCTCAAATCTATCTTGGAAAATACTGAGGCTCCCTTTAATTGATCAAACAAATCATCAATACGTGGCAACAGGTATTTATTTTTTATGGTCACTTTATTCAACTGACGATAGTCGATGCACAATCTCATGGTTCCATCCTTCTTTTTCACAAACAATACGGGTGCGCCCCATGGAGAAAAACTCGGTCGAGCGAAACCTCTATCCATCAATTCTTGCAATTGAACTTTCAATTCCTTTAATTCTATTAATGCCATACGATACGGGGCTATTGAGATTGGCGTGGTACCAGGTACAATCTCGATGCCGAATTCCACCTCTCGAACCGGTGGCAACCCCGGTAACTCCTCAGGAAAAACATCTGAATACTCACAAACCACTGGTACTGATTCAAGTTTCCTTTCCGTCTCTTTGCTATCAAGTACATACGCAAGGTATGTTTCACAACCCTTTTTCACATATCTCTGAGCGGTCATTGAAGATATTATCACTGGCACCCCCTTCAAATCGGTAGACTCAACTCGGACTACCTCATCATTTGCACTCCTCAAAATCGATGGTTTTTCTTTTGCAGTTCACCACTGCATCATGTACGGTCAACCAATCCATACAAAGAATAACATCAAATTCGTCAAACGGCAAAAGCATCAAATCGGCTGGAAAACAGGATTCTCGGATTATTAGAGGGCATCTCTTACACACTTTATCAACAAGTACGTATTGACCCAAAGGGTTTGACACTCGAATTACGAACTCAGTAGACTCAACAGGTAGAGTCTTACTGGATGCTAAGGTTTCACATACATATGAATGAGTAGAACCAGGGTCAATCAATGCAATCACATTAGTATCAAAGAGAGTGAAGGTACCAGTGATGACGTTAGGGGAGGATGCCTCCTCTCGTGCGCGAATGGCATAAGCTCTAGCAGGAGTACGGTTCTCGGCTCGAAAAGCCGTATCAAAGGCCCCTCTCTGACTACCACCCCTACCTTCTAAAATTTTCGGTGGTCTACCTCTAGTTGTCACTCCGCTAGGTCTTGCACCTTGAATCTTATTCTTCTCATCAAGCTCCGTGCAATCTCTAATGAAGTGGTCCTTCGAACCGCATCCGTAACAGGCCCTGTTAGTAGACTTACCCCAACATTCACCTAGGTGTCGTCTTCCGCATTGGGGGCATTCAGGTTTCTCTTGACGATTATTGCCCACACTAGCTACCGAAGTAGCTCGGGAGTCCGTCGATGGTCGTGCTCTGATGGAAATTCCCGCAGTTGTCCTCGACTTATTAGTGTCCTCCCTGAACTTCTTTACAGCTGAGAACGGAGCTTTACCCGTCGATCTTTTACGATAGTCTCTAGCTTCAAATTCAGCCTTCTTCTTCTCCTTTCCAAGTTCTTCCGCCTTGCAGGCTCGTTCGACTAGTGTTACGAATTCTTTTATCTCCAAAATACCCACTAGTAGCTTTAAATCTTCATTCAATCCTTCTTCGAATCTTTTGCACATAGCAACCTCATCAGCTACACACTCCCGGGCATACCTACTGAGTCTTACGAATTCATGTTCGTATTCAGATACTGTCATACGGCCTTGCTTGAGTTCCAAGAATTCCTTATGCTTTTGATCAATGAACCGTTGACTAATATATTTCTTTCGAAATTCCGTTTGAAAGAAGTTCCAAGTTACTCGTTCGTTTGGGACTATGAAAATCAGGGTCCTCCACCAATAGTAGGCTGAGTCCCGCAACAAGGATATAGCACACTTTAGACATTCATCGCGCGTGCATGACAGTTCATCAAACACCCGAATGGTGTTATCAAGCCAGAACTCGGCCCTTTCAGCATCATCAGTAACTATGGCCCTGAACTCCTCGACCCCGCGCTTCCTAATCAAGTCTACAGGTGGCTTACTCAGCCTCACAGGATTAGTAACTGATGGCATTACGGGCTCTTGGGGTGGATTATTCAAATTCGGGAATTGTTGGACAGCCGGATTGGTTCGGGCATATTGCGCGACCCACTCATTCATCATGGTAAAGAAGGCTTGTTTAGCCCCCTCACCTTGATTATTTGCAGATGACTGAGGTTCAACAGGCGGCGTCCCTTGTGCAGGAGCAGCCGCTACACTTTCAACGTCATCCGCCAAGGTTCTCTCTACACCGGGATCCATTTACTAATCAAAACAAAAATTTTAACCGTCAGAAGTCATCACACATTTAAACATTAACATTAAGGCATGTATAGCTAGACTCATACGTGCTATGGTAGTCCTAGAACCAACTAAATCATAGCTCTGATACCAATGAAATGTAACACCCTGAACCCGAGACCGTCGCCGGAGTCGAACACGAGGTGTTAACAGACTTCAAACCACTTATAAAAAAATTTCCTAGACAAGCTGCCGCTCTGCGTACTAGTCGCTTTAAAAATCATATCTTGAGTTCTGAAACTCGAAATCCAGTTTCGTGAATTTTCCCTGAAACTAGACTCATTTTCCCATCTACATATTTTTTTCTAGAATTTTTGGTTGGGCCAATTAGTACAGTTTATTAGTCAAAATCTCCCATTTTACAGGGATCGACTACACTGACCTTTGCGCATTACGACTTGGATATCTCACTGTACAGGGCTTCAATACTGATTTCGTTTGTTTCTATAGAAACTAGACTCAAAGGGGAATCTATGCACATATGGCATGACTTCTAATTATCTCTGGTTAATTTATAATGAATTTCTCAAATCGGAACAGGGAATCCTGAAATCGCTCTGGCCCTGTTTCACAAGAGTTTAATTATCTCCTAACATACAGCTCATATGGTCGTTTCGTTTCTTCTATATGAAAGTAGACTCATCGAGATTCGATTAAATAATTTATTCATTAATTAATTCCTCTTCTACTATTTTTAGTGATTTTTCAATCTCACGTCACTGCTGCTGC
The DNA here is from genome assembly GCF_007990345.1 of Gossypium hirsutum. Taxonomy (NCBI): domain Eukaryota; kingdom Viridiplantae; phylum Streptophyta; class Magnoliopsida; order Malvales; family Malvaceae; genus Gossypium; species Gossypium hirsutum. Next base: position 47,871,726 of record NC_053427.1, read on the forward strand.
CAGCATCTGTTACTAAAGCAACTATGCCTATTTCGTGATTTCTCCTTGATCTAACTAGTAATTCATCATACATATCACAAATTATGATCATGACTAGCCATGCCAAAGGCTAATCATTGTCAAACATCTCCCTACTACACTATTGCCATATCATGACTTTTAACACCAAAAATAATCAACCATGACATATGGCATAAAAATCGAATTTCCAAGACTTACGACCTAACATTACAGAACCAAATCCAACCGAACATTTATGCCATTTTCGCATGGCTAAAAGTTTACATACCAAATTTCAACAAAACATATTAGCCTATACATGCCGAAATGTTCTCCTAGACCGACTAAAAAGAAGATACCAAAAGTTGCTAGCCGGTGTGATGACTCCGATGACGGCCCGATCACGCAAAAAGAGACGAGTCCAAGAAACCTAAAATAGGTGACAAGGAAACACCGAGTGAGTATATAACTCAGTAAGTCATAAGCAATGCACTACCATCCATTAATAACATTATCACAAGAGGAAACAAAATGGAACGAGGCTAGTTACTCCATCCATACCGAACCATACCATAGTTCCTTAAACCTATCGGTTCAATCTCATACCAAGTCATGCATTCACATTCCATATACTAATCAATAGGATATTTGAGGCATTTTCATACATCATTTTATTTTCGTTACAATCATACAACTAAACGACCTTTCACCTATTCCACGATAAATCTTATGTACGTGACTTCAATTATAATTGTCACATAGGTTCAAACTTACCAAGCTCAACATCAAATATAAACATAGCGCCTATTAGTCACGAACTCAAGGTACTTACCCGATCCGCTGTCCGTGATCAACTCAATAATGTCGCACACTTAGTGTCCATAGTGATTCAAAAATATATATTAAGTCCGCACACTCAGTGCTATATAATCAACTCGCACACTTAGTGCTATATAATCAAACTCGCACACTTAGTGCTGTACAATTTAAACCCGCACACTTAGTGCCAATCTCATGATCATAAATGTTTATACCCGCACACTTAGTGCCGAGATCAACAACTCAATACATCTCACCTCTTTTCTTTTCATTCAACACTTTCATCACCACATGCATACATGTATATAAATTTATCATTCCATTCGGCATAATTACATAGACATTATGTCTATTTAGATCAATACAAAATATATGCTTGGTGACTTACCTTATGTTGGGTAAACTAATTCCAAGTCGGCTACTCGATGACCTTCGATTTCCCCTTGTTGGACGCCTCTCCTTTAGGTTCTTGAGCTTAAATAAATAAATTAACTATTTTAATTACCTTGCTAGTTATTTATATCCCATAACATTAATAGTTTCATATCAAAAGAATCATACGGCAACATTTTATTTTTTTTCACCTTATGCTTTTTACTAACTTTAAGCCATTCGGCTATTGATCACCTAAGATCCAATTACTATAATTAACCCAATAAATATTTCAATAAAACACACATAAATATTATATACACGGCAACCACCCTTGTTAATTACTCATATATATTTTAATCATTTTCGTTTCATCTTACAACCATTCTTGTTCAAAACATTAGAACCTTAACTAATACTTATAAATTGTCTCAAGGCCGAATGCATTCTTACTTCCAAAGTAACATAGTCGATGATATATTTTATTTCAAGGTACATATTCATAAATCAAATTCAACCATATAAACCAATATCACCCACTTGATCAATTATAGAGAATTAAAGTTAATATCACAATGTGTACTCTATATGGCCCATTATACATAATCAAATTTAACATCATCTATATATTTACTCATATGGCCGAATATACATACCCCCATATAATATCATTTTCATTCCATTTAACACTTAATTTCCACCACATAAACACTTGGCCGAATAATCCTAAACCAGCAAAACTCCACATTTGTTCATACCATCTTTTAAATTCACATATATCTAATTAGGTAGCTCATATTTTCCCCTTTCTAATATTTCAATCCAAAATATCAAAACATCATCCTTTTAGCATTTATCCAATAATACCGTATGCACAATTTGTCACCAAAACTAAAGAAAAATCAACATATGGGTTACAATAAGAGCTTGACTACTACTAGATTCTCATAAAAATCAATAGAAATAACATGAACTCCTACCTTATTTAACCTCCAAGATAGCCGAATGCCCTAGACAAATTCCTTCCTCTTTCCCCTTTTGTTTCGGCTTTGCAAGAAGGTAAGGAAGATGAACACACTCTTACCTTTATTTCACTAATATTATTTTTTTCTCACATAATGCCATTTCTTATTTTAATAACTAATTAAACATATATATTTGCCCATCAACACCCATCTTGGCCGGCCACTATAAAGAAAATTGGGCAATTTGACATGCAAGTCCACCCTTGTGTTGACATGCACTAATAAACCATTTAAAATTAGTCTATCATATTTCACCATGTCTCATATTGATCCCTATTTAATAATTTCTCATGCAATTGGCAAAATTAGGGAATGAAACGTCGACATATGCATGTACACACATAATAAGCATAGAATATAACAATTAATCATTTTTACGACTCGGTTTTGTGGTCCCGAAACCACTTTCCGACTAGGGTCACATTAGGGCTGTCACATTTCCATTTCATAATTCAACACATGTTTCAATTTTTTTTCAAAATTGCATCTACTACTATCAGGGGTATAAATTGTTTGTATTACTATTTTCTTCTATAGGTACACTTTTTAAACCAACACCTTAACCCTTAATCTACCTATCCTTTAGATAAAATGCCTCTCTGTACATCTCGTAAGCATCCCGCACCTAAACGCGTTAGGGGTGAGTCCTCTTCCTCTCCCTTATATCACCCTTCAATAATTGAATGTTTCGAGGATAGTTGTAATGACCCGTAAGTCAAGGGTGTCGGGAAACATAATTCCAGGACCCCGTCGGGCTCAAAAATGAATTGAATGTTAATTAGATAATTTTACTTATTAGGGACTAAATTAAGTAAGTGATAAAATTTGTAATAGATATTAGATTACAAAATAGGAATAAATTAAAGGACTCATTTATTAAATAGGCCATAACCTATATAGGCTTTGGTTAGTGGATGTTCATGATGATTTCATATATATATATTAAATATATATAATATGTAAATTGAAACAATTAATAAATGATGTTAGAAATAATAAAATTTAAAATTTAAAGGAAAATAATTAATAAAATTAGTGGGAGAGAAAGGGAATTGAAAAAGGAAAAAAAAGGAAGAAATTTTTGGTCATTTAGTACCATACTTTAAAGCTCAATTTGGTTAGTAATTTTTGGTTTTTTTTCATGAATTTTGTGTTTTAGGAATCCTAAAATTATGAATTAAATTTCCCATATTGAAATTTTTAGAGTTGTTAATGTGGTGAAAAATGTCATCTTTGTGATAATTAAGTTTTTGAAGTTGTTTGGTAGAATTGGGGGTTAGATTGTTTATCTAACTGAAGTTTAGGGATTTTTTTGGAGGTAGTTCTTTGTGCTAGAAAATTTAGTTAACTTACTAAGTTTAATGAGTAATTAAAAATATTTTTTTTATTATGGATTTTTGTTAGTAATAATTTTTAAGAAGTTAAATATTATAAATTTAACTAGCACAGTATTAAATTATTAATTTCAAGAATCCAAGGATTTCTTTTATGAACCGTATGTATATTGGTTAGCTAAGGTAATGATAAGGAAAAGTAATGAAGATGTGATTAAGTTAAATTTTGATATTAATGATTTAATGTGGTCAAATTTTATATTTAGTGTTGGTGTCAAGATTCCACAAGTGATAAAATGTTGGAATAATTTTTGTAATTGATGGTAGAAGGATTTAATTGTATAAATGCATTTATTTATGTGATGGAATGGCATTAATTAAATGAAATTGTAAACATTGATCAAGGAACGAATCGATCGGATGTGAATCGTGGAAAAATGAAAGTAACAGAGTAGTCATCGGCCTCACTATTACGACTGTTTTGTTAAGGTAAGTTTATATACTCGAACTTAACTTTTCTATTTACTATTTAATTAATGAATGTTAAATTCGTACTTGAGGTAAAGTTGTATGTGTTTTATCAAATTCGAATGTAAGGAAATGAATGAGGAAATCGTGGAAGTAAATAATTACACAATCGTCAGTATAACCGACGAGCGCTAGGCACAAATATCGTTGATTTATCCAACTAGAGCTGGGCTCACTATGGATTTTTTTGATATATTAGACTAGCGCTGGGCGCAACTTTTGTCAGATTGTCTGACCAGTGCTGGGCACATAATCATTAGTATAACTGACTAGCACTAAGGTACAAACATCGTTGGTTTATCCAACTAGAGTTAGGCTCTTGTCGACTGATCTGACTAGCGCTGGGCGCAAACATCGTTTTTTTTTCTCTAACTAGAGGTGGGCTCACATTCAATATCATCGACTAATCCAACTAGCACTGGTCATAAACTCCTCTGCGGTTTATCCGCTAGGCACCACGTGCCATATAGCTAATAAACCACACGGCAATGTTACATGAATTATCAAGACAGTTGGTTATAGGTATCATTAAAGAAGAATTTAAATTTTTATTTTCTTAAGATATAAGCTCATATTATTTGGTTTTTCTTGTGGTTAGTTAAGTAAATAAAATCTATTAAATGTGAATTGGTTTCCATGTTCGTAGGTTAGATAAATAGTAGACTCAGCATCCTTCAGGAATCTTGTACTCAATGTTAATGATGTCTCCTTTTGTAATTTTTGCATTTACCTAAGGTGTGTTTAGGTTCTTGAAATTGAATATTTTGAATATGTGATTATAAGCTTGTATATGTATAGACAAATATGTGTTTTGTAGCATGTTTTGGTGATGGTTGGTTTTGCCAATATGTTATTTCTTATGATAATGTTCAATGAAAGTAGTTGTTTTGAGAAAGATGTGTATAGGATTATGTTTTTACCATATTCAATTATTTGATTGCTTGAATTTTATTTGAGGTTCCAATGCATGGTCTATTGGTTGTGGATGGATGTTTTAAATGTGGTGTCAATGAGGGCACATTGGTTAGGTATTTGAGATGTTTATTTAGATATGTTTTGAGCATGTTTTATTGAGGTTTGATGTTGCTTAAGGTCCCTTTTGAAATGTACTTAGGAAGGTTGAATGGTTATGCTTGTATTGATTTTGGAAGAGCTTGTTTCTAGGTGAATTTTTGTCCACACGGGCGTGTGAAGCCATTTCAAATGTTACAGGCCTAGCACACGGACGTATGGCTTGGCCGTGTGACCTCAGTCAGAGAGTTACACTGGTACGGACATGAGCTGGGACACAGTGTGTCTTAGCCGTGTGAGTCACACGACCTAGCCACACTGCCGTGTGACTCCTGTAGTCAAAATTTTGCAACTTTTTCTTAAACTTTTCAAATGATTTTAAATTAGTCCCGAAATGTTTCTAAGATATTTTTAAGGCCTCGAAGGCTCGATTTAGGGATGATATGCATGTAAACAATTGGATTTTCATATGTTTATGGTCATATATATAATGTATGTTAAATGTTCCAATTATACAGTAATACTTCATAACCCTACTCTGGTGAAGATACAGGTTAAGGGTGTTACAATAGCGATGCCCTTGAAAAATTTAACTCCTCTTTTGCAACCTGTGCAGTTCAAATCTCTAGTCCTGTTGATCTAAACTTTTTAGCAACTACCATTCAATTGAAATACCTCGACCAACTCCACGATTGGGGTTGGCTCAATTGTCCCCAAATTTGGGGTCCTTTCTATGACAACCATGTTCAGACGTTTTACTCCAACGCCAAACTTAAAAACGACCCGAACACCCACCTAGTTCAATCTATTACTTCTTTAATCATGAGCCAAGAGATCACTATCTTGGTCGAATCCCTCTCTACTTATCTTTCTATCACCAATGAGGGTGATGGACATCATACTAACCCATATAATACTTTCTTAACTACGCTTAATGATTATATAGGCAATGGCATGGACCTTCATGATTGTATCCTCCATCTTATATTCACTTGGATCATTCCCCCAACCAATAAACATTCCGGATTTCAACACACCAATTATTGGATGTGGCAGTGCTTTAAAATCAACCACCCCCTCAACTTAGCCTCCATTATTTTTCTAAACCTTCTCGAGATTGTTATGTTATCACTATCTAGCAACAAAACCTTATGTTATGGTACTTTCCTCTCTCATATCTTTCGTACCCTTAGAATAAACGTAAGTGTAGACCTTGGTCGTGCCATAAACTCCTTTATCGATATCTTGACCGTACATAGTTGCAATTGGAAGCTTGACGATAAGGGAAATTATGGCCCCAAGTTTGACTGGAAATCCTCAGTGGCTCAAGCTTCGACAGTTCCATCAATCACTTCACAAACATCCAATGCTCCTAGGCATCTGCATGAGGCTTATCCAGCTCTCCTTGCTCTGCCGTCCCCGTGCACAACACATTTACTCCAGGCGATCAATGGGTTGTCGTTGCAAATCGATGCACATTTTAATGCATTGACTGCCCATTTCAATGGTCATTACAATCAATTAGATGATTTCATCAATAGGTTGGTCTCTCGGTTTGCCCCGCCATTGGACAATTAAGCTTTCACTTCTTGGTTGATTTTTATATCCTTTTTGGTTGGATTATATCACTATTTTGGGTTGTTTGGTTATCTTTCTTTGGATATTTGGGATATTTATATTGGTTACATATTTAGTTGCTTTGGAATGTTTTCTATTTTCGTTGCCTTTGGATGGTTTTATTTCAAATCTACTGTCTTTTTTTTTGTTATTCAATCTACTTGTTTACATGTTTCATTTTTCTTTTGTTTCTATTTTTTTTATTATTCTTATGTCTCCATATGTTTAAGTAGTGTGCACTTATTCCCCTAGTTTTTCAAGTATTTTGATATAAAAAAAAACTATGTTAAAAATACCCTACTTAAATTTACAAAATTTGTTTATAAGTCCTTAAAATTATTTTCAAAGTGTTGGACAAGATAAACATTTAAAAAGCCTTAAATTAACTTAATTTTTAATGAGTTTTTGAAGTCTGAAGGACTTCTACTGATACTTAGGTGGACAAGTATCGGTAGAACTCAAGATGGAAAGACCTTGAAAAGGCTACAGAATTCTACCGGTAGAACTGGGAGTTCTATCAATACAACTCAGACTTCTATCGGTAGAATGCACTCTAGTGTGCAAGGTAGTTTTGATATGAAATCTCTACCGATACCTTGGTCTGATCAATCAATACAACTAGATTTCTATCGATACCTTAAGGACTTCTACCAAGACAAGTCAAGGCAGTAGCTAAAGTTCAGGCTCCCCTGCACTTCTACATATACCAGTTGAAACCCTTAGAATTTTACCGATACAAGAGGACCTTTACCGATATAGTGAGCCAAACAACCATATTTTGAAAGGACTTCTACTTTTACAAGTCCCATTCTACCGATACAACAAAGCTGCGGACTGCATTCATTACTAATTTTTATGGATGCAACGACTATTTTGTTTCTGATTGCTACAAACATCCACAAGGTTATTAGAAGATTTAAATACAAGGTCAAGACTCCTTATTAAAAATATAAAACCAAGTGCCTAAATTCTAGGAACTCAATTTTCAATCTTTCTCAATCTTTTACTAAATATTTCTGGTACCCACTTTTGGGTTAAGTTTTCTATCATTCTTTCAAGTGTTGTAACTTTGTATGAGACTGCTTAATTGTTGATTATCTACCTTTTAGAGGTATCATCTTATTCATCATTATTTTCTCTCATTAGTGAGGTGTTACTTAAGGTTTTGTATAGCAAACCTTTAGGAGAAGTAGTTCTATCTTAACTTTGAAAAGATAGGAATGTAACACCCCTAACCCGTATCCGTCGCCGAAATGGGTTACGAGGTATTACCAGACAATACACAAATTTCAAACAATCATATGCATACACTTGCACAAACTTTTAAACCAATCAATTATTAACATAAATAACCGATTTAATCATTATTACCATATAGTCGAATATAACTTTAATGCAACTTATAGAATGTACAAAACGTACAAACTACAATACACTTCAATCGCATACTAAAAAAATCAAACATAAATAGAACTCACAAAACCAAGTACACATAATCATATCAATTTGACCATATCATATTCGGCACTTGTACCTTACTTACATATTCAATCAATTTATATTCACAACTGAAGGACTAACCTATACACTACTCGACATTCATCTACTATCAAGTAGAACATTTATACATCACATAAAAACTCATATAATTTTCATCATATACTAATGCACAAGTCACTATTCATTTGGTTTTTTTTCAATGCATTTAGCCGAATACAAATATGTTTAACAATTATTCACTTTCAACTTTATTCAATTACTTTACAAGTCTATACATTTCAAATATCTAAATCAATATACATATAAATATATATAACTTAGCTTGTCTAACATTTTGACATACAATAACCGAATATAAACATGCTAATATTGCCTAAGCAATATAACAAAGATCACATTTTTTAATTAATTCAAAGACCATATATTTGACTAAGTATTTAAGTATACATTTTATTAAGTTTTATGTCATATCAAACTTATTGCATCATATTCTTATGTATATATATACCAAATCATGTTAAATACTTATATTATACATTTACCAAAATACAACTCAAAACCAACTTGTTTCATAACAATTCGATAATAATATAAACCATTCATAAAGATAAACCATACCATATAACATGCATATCAAAATGAACTCCAACCATGTTTGGATATAACCAAATATTCCTTAATACCAAATCACAAAATAAAACCTTAATTAAGCATATCAACCGAATTCACATACATATTTATCTATCCATATATCATAACTGAATTAACCAAATGCACACATCCAAAAATCACCAACCAACTTCAATGCACAAAAACACATATCACCAATATCATTCATCTATGACACATAGCATGATAACCAAAATGAACTTTAACCATAATAAAAAAAAAACCAAATTCAAGCATAGAAGTTAAGCCATTTTCACATGGCTTAAATTATACAAAACCAAAATCCAACATTTCAAATTAGAATCTAGCCTATGCATGCCATAAGTTCGAAAATTCAACTTATAAAATACCGAATGCAGTCGATAGTGTGATAGACTTTGACGATGATCCCCGAGCTCGTAACTTGACTCCAAAATCTATAAAACAATGCAAACAAACACATACAATAAGCTATCATAGCTTAGTAAGTCATAAGTAAATAAATAACTTAATGTTAACATCAACTCAACTTAACCAAACTAATTTATGCTATCATATTCACATTTATTTTCAAGATCATAATTATATATATAACATATACTTCCATATAAAATTTCACATTGGCCGAATATACCTAATCTTATATACACATATTCAAGAATCATTTCAAAAACATTCATATTATATATTATAAAGGATGAATACACTTTCCATATTCACATAAATTCTCCATTTACATCATACATGTTTTGTAACAAATAGTAACTTACTTACCTTATTTCAAGTAGGTAATAAGCTAACTCATACCTGGTCATTTTAGCTCATTTTACACATTCGATCACAACTTATCGTTGCCCAGTGAACCATTTGAAATTGGATAAGACACTCGGATAATCACATATATCGTACAATTACAACGTCCCAAACGTGGTCTTACATGTAATCACATATCGATGCCACTTTCCCAAACGGGGTCTTACTTGCACACATATATCAGAGTCGCATATCGATGCCCATGTATAAAACGTGGTCTTACTCGCACACAAATATCGAAGTCACATATCAATGCCAACGTATAAAATGCAGTTTTACTCATACACATATATCGATGCCATGGTCTTACTCGCACATCACATATCAGAATCCTATGTCATGACATATGTATCCTAGCTATTCCTAAGGTTCATACGGGGCTTTCGGACGTCATAACTCAATCGAAATGAATTCATAAACATAGCTGCCAAGCTTGTACATATTTAGCTAACTCATATATGTATTCACATATTTCATTTCAGCATATATAACTCACATTTAATTAAAATTAACAACGTCTATTTGCTTATAAACTTACCTTGGATGATGAAAAACGGAACAGGACGACTAGTCGACAACTTTAGCTTTCCCCCGATCCAAATCTGATTTTCTCTTTTCTTGATCTAAATTAATATAAATTAAACTTATTTAATCATATATTCAATCAAATTCATCCAAAAACACATAAATAGGAAAATTACCATTTTACCCCTAACATTTTACACTTTTTACAATTTAGTCCAAATTGCATAAAACACAAAACATGCAAAATTTTCACACACCTTGCTTAGACCAAATATTCCTAGTGTTCATACAAGTCCATACATTTCATTTATTTCACATTTTAATCGCTCAATTTATTATTTTTTCAATTTAGTCTTAATTACTCAATATCATCAAAAATTCCAATGCAAAACATATCTTTCATATGTCACCAACTAACATCACAAAATTCAAATATTCATCAATGGCATAACTTAAAATATTCACCAAAATTAGAAATTCGAGCATGGGTTTTGTAGATAACTTAGCAATGATCTCAAGAACGTAAAAATTATAAAAAAACCTAATTACATACCTTGATTAAGCTATCAACAATGGCTGAACCTATGGAAGCTTTATTTATTTTTCTTTTCTTTATATTCATTCATGCAAAGTGTATGAACACTTTTTTTAATGTTTTATTATTACATGTTATTATACATTTTACAAATATAACCTTTATTAATTAATGCAAAACCATTATAACTTAAGGTCTTTATCGTCCATTACTTATTATCATTGAAAAATTGCATGTTAAATACCTTAACGTACAAAGACAAACACAATTCGGTCCTTACACATTAAACCATTAAATTTTCATTTTACGCGATTAACTTCTTTTATTTAATCGGGTATTCAAACAATAAAATTAAAGTATGAAAATTTCACATAAATAAATTCACACATAAGAAACATAGAAAATAATTTCAAAATATTTTTCTAACTCGGATTCGTGGTCTCGAAACTACCGTTCCAAACAGGGTCTAAATCAGGCTATTACAAGGAATTTGTAAGGTTAAATATTGTCCTTAAAGGTTCAAATCTAGTGGATTTAGCAAATCATTAGTTGAGGAGTGGAGGTAGGCAATTGAGGCCGAACCACTATAAATACTTGAGTCATTTTATTTTCATCATTTCCCAAAAACGTTTTGATACACCAATTCACCTCTCCTCTTGGTGTATTTTGATCTAAACAGTATATCATAAGGGGGCATGGAAATGTACATATGAAGTATTAGCTTTTGTCCATGCTTATGTTTCAAAGACGAAGAAATTGGAAGATGTAGCAATGTCAATGTAAAACCCTATAGTTAGTAAATGGGAACCACCAAAAGGGGATAACATTAAAGAAAACTTTGATGCCTCATTTCATCAACAGTCAAATAAATCAGTATTGAGGATTTTAATTAGGAACAACGTGGGCCTAGTTATGGCAGTGTATACTTACCCGAATGAGCATGTGTTAAACTCAACCATGGAAAAAGCACGAGCATGTTTGCAAGCTGTAATTTTCACAGAGGAACTAGGGTTTAGGAGAATTTTAGTAAAAAGGGACACCTTAATTGTCATCAAGAGAGTAAGGGCCGTAGAGGAGGATGAATCGAACATTAGTAATATGGTCAAGGAAGTAAAATAAAGGATTTGCATGTTTGATAAAATAGAAATTTTACACGTATCTTAGAAAGCTAATGAAGCAGTACACATTTTGGCAGACGAGGGTAGTAGTTATTAAACCCCCAAAATATTGGATATAAGAGGCTCTAGAGAAAGTGGAAGAACTAGTAAATCAAGACTAGTGCGAGCTAGTAAATCAGATTGCCAGAGAGATTGAGTCGTAAATGGAAGCATACTTGTGATTGACGGGAGGAAGAAAGGATCACCTCTGGTGTTTTACTGATGTAATGATCGAGCCACCAAATATAATTCACTCAATCTCGCATTCAATGTTAAAATTTTTTGGGATCCTTATCCCGCAAATTCACTTTCACCCACTGGCTTAGGTTGGATATTAGATCATGTACCTCAATAGGAATCTTTCTATTATTTGATTCCCAAAATTTTTTAGTTGATCCTCAAAATTTTCTTCAAGTACCCAGTTCGCATTAAACCAAAATTGGGAATGCTTTCTTGATAGTCGACCTCTAATCCCTCCAATCATATCAATCCGTACTTGACAGTGATCAAAAAAACCATGTTGGAGATGTTTAGTCGTATATCCCAAGAATAGATCCTACCAATTCGAGTCAGCCACCCCTGTCACACCCCTTAACCCGTATCCATCGCCGGAACAAGGTTACGGAGCATTACTGAAACTTTTAGAACATTTACAATTAATTCACGTAAATTACTATTCATTAACCGAGATTATTGATCAACCGTAATTTATACATATTTTTATCCCACGCTTAGCGCATTTACGAATGATTTCTCCTTAGATTTGGTGAATTCGATGCTCCTAATCTTTAATTTCATGTTTTATACTTAGGTGAGCATAGGAGAGTAAAAAGAGCGAGAAACGGGCCGAAAACAGAGAAAATGGACCCATATGGGAAAACAACACGGCCTGGACTTCCTCACACGGGCGTGTCACACGGCCGTGTCAATTTTTTAGGATCGAAGCACGACTTACACGAGTAGACCACACGCCCATGCCAATTTAACAGCCTTGACCACGAGCTGGAGTAATTGCACACGGGCGTGTCCCTGCCGAGCCCAAGTTTAGTCCTATTCGAAAAATGCCAATTTTTAGGGCTCTTAGGCATTCAAAAGCCTATTTAAACACTTGAGGCACTTAGGAGGGGGATGCAGAGTAGGAAGCAAGGAATTACTCAAGGAAAGCCGATTGATCCATCTCAAGAGCCGGATTTATCATCAAGATTGGAGATCTCGCTTCAAGTTCCTTCAGGAGTTTTGGGTTTTCTTATGTTTTGTTATTTTTATGCTTTTGAGATGTTTTTTTTCATAAGTATGAACTAAACCCCTAAATACCTAAGGGGAATGAAACCTAAGATAGATCTTGTTATTATTATCTGAATTGTATGATAAATATTTGACTTGTTCTTAATTATGTGTTTTTAATTCTTTTTTTGATATTCTAGGATATTGATTCAAGTTAAGCTCTTATTCAGAGGAGGAATAGACTCTGTCTAAGAGTAAATTTGTCATAATTAAGTAGAGTTGATTGTGCGCCTAGAGATAGGGTGACAAGATTTTTCTGGATTAGGGTGAAACCTAATAAGGGAATCCATAGATCGAGTTAATGCAATTCTAGGGTGTTAATTAGAAAGAGATTTCAATTATTCAACCTAGGGTTAGACGTTATTAGTCTCAAGTATAACTTAGAGATTTCTACGGATCAGGTCAAATGATTAAATCGTCTGATTCAAAGTTAAATAACAAGTGAAGTCTAGGTGGATTTGTCCTTAGGTATTGTCTCAATCAATCAAAATTTCCCAACAGTATTTTCCCAAATTTTTCTTTCTGTGCATTCTTAGTTAGTAATTAGTTTAGACAACCAAACCTCTTAACTTTTAGGCTAGATAATAAAAAGGAAGTAAATATTAGTACTCGTAGTTCCTTTGGGTTCGACAATCCGGTCTTGTTGAACTATACTACTGTTCGATAGGTACACTTGCCTTAATTGTGATAATAAGTTAGTCTAAAAAATGTTTCATTTCTAAATCTTTAAAACCTGTTACGAATATCACGCATCAAGTTTTTGGCGCCGTTGCCGGGGAACTAGGATATTAGGAAAACTTGATTTTTATTACTTTAGCCACTTTACTTTTATTACAATTTAAATTTTTATTTTCTTTTCTAATTTTTCTCTTATTTCCTTCTGATAGGTTTTTCTAGTTTTTGACCAGAAGAAACTCGTCAGGACCACTACTTTTTGACGACGAGATCGACCATACAGTTCACAGAAATTGGAGAGAAATAAGGCGAAGCCTAAGATACACAGAGGATGAGCAAGAGGACGATACTTCAACCCCAACCAAGGAGATGGCTGAAAACCAAGAAAATCCACTACCTCCTACGATTGCTGTTGATCCAGTAAATCAGAATCCTACTCCACGCACTATGTATGATTATGCAAAACCTAATTTAACAGGAACTGAGTCAATTATAGTTAGACCTGCTATTACTGCAAATAATTTTGAACTAAAACCTACCACAATTCAAATGATACAATAGTTTGTTCAGTTTGATAGTTTGCAGGACAAGGATCCCAACGCTCTATTGGCAAATTTCCTAGGATTTTGCGATACCTTTAAAATTAATGGCGTTTCTCATGACGCCATTTGCCTTTGTTGTTTCCCTTTTCTTTAAGGAATAAGGCTAAACAATGGTTGAACTTGTTACCACGAGGTCAATCACTACTTAGGAACAAATGACCGAAAAGCTCCTATTAAAATATTTTCCACCGGCTAAAACAGCCAAATTACGTAATGATATATCTTCTTTTGTGCAGATGGATTTAGAAACACTTTACGATGCATGGAAGAGATATAAGGACCTTTTGAAAAGGTTCCCTAACCATGGCTTACCGCTTTGGCTACAAGTTCAAACGTTTCATAATAGCCTAAATCCTTTGACTCGGCAAATGATTGATGCAGCCGCTGGAGGAACTATCAATAATAAGATATCTGAGGCGGCTTACGAATTTATTGAGGAGATGTCACTGAATAACTATCAGTGGCAAGTTATGAGAACAAAATCGACGAAAGCAGCCGGTGTTTTCAACATCGATGTGGTTACTGTGACATCCCTAATTTGACCCTAGTCGGAAAGTGGTTTCGAGACCACAAAACCGAGTCACACAAATAATTGATTGTTAAATTTCATGTCTATTTTATGTTACAATTTATGTGTGAACTATTGATGCTTTGATTTTGTCAATTGACTGCGAATTTAATCAAAAGGGCTTATGTGAGAAACATTGAAAATGTGTTGGTTAATTTTTAAAATGGCCAAATTGTTGCATAGATTAAATATGGGGACTTGTATGTCAAAGTCCCCATTTTTCATGATAATGGCCGACCATGATGGTTTTAGGTGAGAAAATATGTATTTTATTTGTTGTAATGATGGCTAATAAATGATATTATATACATTTTGTTAAAGAATTAAATAAAGACTTATAAAATATGAAATAAAGTTTTTATAATGGAAAAAAAAAGGGATGAAAACAAAGTTTTATCCATTCTTTCTCTCAATAGCCGATTCTTAGGATCAAAGAAGAACAAAAGGGGGCCCTTAGACATATGGCAATTATATTAGCAATTGGAGGTATGTTTGGCTTAATTTCTTGATAATTTTGGTAAAGTTGAGTTGTTAAATAGATTTTGAAGTTAGCCCATGCATTTATTTTTGAATTTAAGAAGAATGATACATTCGACTATGCTTTGATGTGCTTGGATTGTTGTTCATTGAGTAAGTTATTAAGGAATGGTTAGAAGAATTTGAATGCTAAACTAGTTGATTTGTTTATAATGTCCGATTATGATCATTTATAGAGATGTGAATGAATTGTTTTTATGTGAATAAATATTTATTTGATGATATATATATGTATTTGGCAATGGGATAAAATGTGTATTAAGGTAAGTTTCATGGTGATTATGCTTGAGATGTCGGGTTAATATTCGGCATTGAGTAATGTGGGGTAAGGTGATTAATTGGCTATGAAATTAGCTAAATTGAATAGGTATGTTTAATGATATGCTTAGTGTAATGTATAATCTTATAACTCGGTTTGGTATTGAGATAAAGGTTAGATGTATGATTGGATTTTGGTATGTGTTAAATTGGTTAATCAAAGATTTAATATGACGAAATGTTAATGAATAACATAATTGGTTTGCACCTTAAATAGTTGAAATAAAGCTTGCCGATTATGATTAAATGTTTAAATTGTAATGGTCATATATAGGTATATATATATGCCTTATGTATGTACCATGTACACATAAGGACATTCGGCAATATGATTAAATTCATGTATAAGAAAGCATGATAAATTAAGTGACTCTTTGCTTGTGAATGTGAATTAGATATAAATTAAATAAGCATGAAATCGAGTCATGGCATGTTTTATTAAATATGGTACATATTGAAATCTATTGTTTTAGATATAGATTAAATGATATGTGATTGCCAAATGTGATTGTTAAGTGAATAATATTAGTTAAGTACTTAAGCAAATCTATTGTTTTACTTAATCTTAAGAGCAAAGAGGATCAAAGTCGGATAGAGGAAAAGAGAAAGTAAACGAATAGCCGTGGATATCTAGTCGTCGACCACTTCCAAGGTAAGTTTTAAGTGATTAAACGTTGAGTAAATTCAATCATAATAGGACATAATGCGTTGATTTAATAAGATATGATGTGGCCATGATATGTTTTAAACTCAAATGGTAAGTTCATAAGTGTTTGGACTTGGAAATTTAAGAGCAAATTGTAATAATTTGCTTAGGACAGTAGCAGTAATGTGATTTTAGAAAATCACCATAAATTGTTGGTGTGGAATTATAGGCTGAATAAAATATGTAATCAAAGATTAATTAGTCTAGTTTCTTATAAAAGAAACCGTGTAAGCAAAGGAATTTCCTATAAAGAGATATTTAAAGTTGTGTGAGACAGTGTCAGAATGACTCCGAAATCCCCTATTTTTTTTTAGAAAATAATTATAAATCACACAAAAAAATTGTTATAAGATAAAATTTATATGCTTAGACTCCTTAATGAGTCTAGTTTCAAATGAAATAAACAAGAACATATTTTGAATTCTGTACAATGAGAAAGCTGATTCGTAGTGAAGAGTGGTCAGTATAGTCAAACAGTGAAATAGGGGAAACTTTAAGAAAAATTCTGGTATTGATTGGTCAAACCAAAAATCTTGAAAATTTTATGGATAGAAGATATATGAGTCTATTTTCAAGGAAAATTAACAGCACTTCATTTGGAGTTTCGTAGCTCCAATTACAAATAATTTAATGACTATTGCTCAGGAAAATAGCTTGTAGTGAATATGTGATTTTGTTGTAAACATTGATGAAACTATTTGAGTTGCTTATAAGCTATTGCTGAAATTGATGTACAAGATAAATATATATATGTGTGGTAAAGCCGAATGGCTAGTGTGAAATATGTATGAGATATGTATATGTGGTAAAGCCGAATGGCTAATATGAAATATGTATGAGATATATATATGTGGTAAAGCCGAATGACTAATGTGAAATATGTATGAGATATGTATATGTGGTAAAGCCGAATGGCTAACATGAAATATGTATAAGATATATATATGTGGTAAATTCGAATGGCTAACATGAAATATGTATGAGATATATATATGCGGTAAATCCGAATGGCTAATGTGAAATATGTTTGAGATATGTATATGTGGTAAAGCCGAATGGCTAACATGAAATATGTATGAGATATATATATGTGGTAAAGCCGAATGGCTAACATGAAATATGTATGAGATATATATATGCGGTAAATCCGAATGGCTAATGTGAAATATGTATGAGATATGTATATGTGGTAAAGCCGTATGGCTAATGTGAAATATGTATGAGATGTGTATATATAGTGGCCGAATGACCAAATGTGAAAGGTGTGTATTATTAGATATTTGATGAGGCAAATGAATTACAAATATGACAGTCGATGTGAATGTTGTAACATGTGATTAAATGTACATGAAACCTGGAAATATATTCTGGGTAAGACCCGATGACTACGTGTGGAGATTTTGTCCGGGTAAGACCTGATAACTACATGTGGGGATTATTCGAGCTAAAGGTCTTGCTGAAGATTCGAGTAAAGCATAAGATTATACGACTTCACAGTAACAATTGGTAATAAATACGTTCAATGCGTTAAGTTTGTCAGGTATGTATTTTGAGATTATATTTAAGCTTGATTTGGATTAAATCACAAGGTTGTTATGTGATGCATATGTGAGTAAAGCAACAAGACTGTTCTATTATTATTGTGCATTTGGTCAATGTGAAAAGTTAGGTGAAAATATGTAATGTACCTATGTTTATAAGAGATCACTATCAAGTGAGAATTTATCTGCTTATTGTGTATTACGTAATTGTGTATATTCGGCCAAAAAGGGTAGTATACCTAGAAAGAGGTTATATGAGAATTCGTAAGATCGACTTTTAATTTGGTTGGTCAGGTATGTGATAAATACTTGTACATGTTAGACCCATCAGAATTAAATCATGATTGTAAAGTGAAAAGCAAATATGAAAATGCCATATGAATATGTGAGTATTCGGTTATGGAGAAATACTATAGGATATTGGGAGATATACATTTTGATTTGTCCGATGAGGATAACTATAGATATGAAATGAAATGTTATAGGTGAATCAAATAAACAAATTGGTTATATTTGAGTTCACTTGTTTTAAATTGCTTAAGACTTACTAAGCTTACAAAAGCTTACTCTGTTGTTATGTTTCTCTGTTTTATAGATTGTTGATCCTGGCCTTTTTGCTCGGGGATCGTCAGCAACTTGTCACACTATCACTATCCACTGTTTGGTACTGCTATGTTTTGGATTATCTTATGGCATGTATAGAATAGACTAGTAGTGGGAGGATATTTTGGTTAATGTATATAAGCCATGTGAATATGACATCTTTTGAATGTTTACTTTTATAAGTTTTTAAATTTTATCCCTGGTTGTGTCTAGCAATTATCCAATTGAATGATCTTTACTTCAAGAAAATGTTCAAAATTTTACTGATCTGGTATGAGTTACAAGTCCGGTAATGCCCCTTACCTATTCCGGCGGCGGTTACGGGATAGGGGTGTTACAGTTACTATGCTATCTAACCAAGTAGAACTCTTAAATAAAAAGATTGACGGTTTGTGTGGTTCTACTCAGGTACATCCAGTGATGAGGTGTGATTCGAATGGAGGAGGAGCATGCACTAAATATCAACCCTTCAACCCTAGCATCGAAGAGGAACAAGTCCAATATATGGGTAACAATAACTCTAAACCCCAAAATAACCCATATAGCAACACTTATAATGCAGGTTGGCGGAACCATCCCAATTTCTCGTAGGGCGATCAAGGAAATCAAAGGCCACATCTCCAGGTTTTCAACAACCACCTTACCAGCAAGAAAAGAAGCCGAACCTTGAGGAGATGCTAACCAAATTCATCTTGGTGTCAGAAACTCGTTTTCAGAATACTGAGACAGCACTCAAAAATCAACAAGCATCAATCCAGGGGCTCGAAACTCAAATTGGACAGCTCGCTAAGTTAATTTCTGAATGACCACAAGTTAGCCTGCTAAGCAACACTGAATCTAACCCAAGGGAGCAACTCAACGCAATTGCCATTCAAGATGAGGAAGGGTTAGTTGCAAAACCAAGGCCAGAAATGATGGTAAGCAAAGGTAAGAATGAGGTAGGCTAAAATGACCCAAAGCCGGTAAGTACAGAATATAAACCTCGTGTGTCATACCCCAATGCGACAAGGATAGACCGATCAAACGAACAATTTGATAAATTCCTTAAACTTTTAAAGAAACTACATATAAACTTATCATTTATTGAAGTCCTTTCGTAGATGCCAAACGCAGTCAAATTCTTAAAGGAGCTTTTAACAACATGTGGAATTGAATGCAGTTTGCTCAGCCATATTACAAAATAAGCTACCCAACAAATTGAAAGATCTAGGGAGTTTTACAATTCCTTGTTTAATTGGTAGTTTATATGTTCAACATGCATTGGCTGACTTAAGGGCAAGCAATAATGTTATGCCTTATAAAATGTTTAAACAGCTAGGTCTTGGGAAACCCAAACAAAGGATGAGCACTCAATTGGCTGATAAAACCATTAGATTTCCTAGGGGTATCATTGAAGATGTTCTTGTTAAGATCGATAAATTTATATACCCAGTAGACTTTGTTGTTCTAGACATGGAAGAGGATAGTAACACACCTTTAATTTTAGGACGACCCTTTTTAACAACTGCTAGAACCATTATTGATGTTGGCACAAGTGAACTCACACTTCATGTGGGAGACAAAACAATCACCCTTCAAGCTTGTAATTCGAGTAACACATCAAAAATTGAAGATGGTTGTATAAATCATTCTACTAGTACTGATGATGTGGTGAAACCCTCTGTGCAGGAAATAGTTACGAAGAACGCATATGAGCCATGTTCAAACAACAAAGAACTTACCTATGAAAAAAGAAGGCTACAAATCGAGGAGTTAGATGAATGGCAGACATAGAAATTGAGAACACCCGATAAACTGAAACCGAGCTAGGACGATCTCAATACCTCACCAAATCAACTTAAGGTTGGAGACAAAGTACTACTAGATGCAGGAGATCCTCGCATTAGCACTTCTGAACCTAATGAAGAAATTCCTCTTACAGTACTCAGTATTTTCTCATATGGTACAGTCGAGGTAATTCATCCCAAATTTGGTACTTTTAAGGTAAAACAATACTTGTCTTAAACCTTATGTTGATAAAGTTGATAGCAGGGATGAGGAGTGTAAACTCCTCGCACCACCTTGATCATGCAGAAGAGAGGTAAGTCCAGCTTAAGACTATAAATAAGCGCTTCTCAGAAGTCACTTCAAACACTAACGGTGCTAACTTCTTTACATTTTAGTCTTTAACATTTAATTCACTAACTGAGTCACTAAACACAGGATTCTCAGAACCACACGGCCAGGTACACGGGCGTGTCGTAGGCCGTGTACATACCATTGGATGTAACACGGCCGTGCGATACGGTCGTGTGAAAACAGGGAAAAAATTCCTTCCCCAACACGAGATACGATAAGTTTCCACGGCCGTGCGACATGGCCGTGGGCAAAACTGCCAAAATAACACGGGCGTGCAACACGCCTATGTTTTGAAACCATGGGCAAACCTGTAAATTTAACACGGGTGTGTGCCTGCATACACGGGCGTGGGAGAAGCGAACTAAGATTGACACAGTCGAGCAACATGGCTGAGTACACCAATGCACCCCATTTCAAAAACCACAAAACGCACGGCCTAAAACGAAGGCACACAGGCTTGCCCTACGGCCGTGTGCCCCAATTTTTCTATGAACACCTATTATCTATCTTAGCTTTATCTTTATATTTTGAAATTACTTTTTATATCTTTACAATTTTTATTTTTCGGTTATTTCATTAAGAGTAATTATGCTTCATTGTATTTCCTAAAGAGTTCCTGATTTTATCACAATCATAAAGAGCTCTAAAGCTTATCATCAAACAGGAACTAAAAACTCCAATGGCGCAGGACTTATGGACTAATGAACCTCTACCACCACCTGAGTGTCCTCCTCCACCCTCATCATTGCTTTGGCCGATTATTCTCCATAACTCCAATTCAAGAGTTTATTTATCATTCAGAAAATTTCACTTCTCTCCCTATCTTATGATTATATATCTATTTTTTTTAATATATCTATCCTTGCACATTGAGGGCAATGTACATCTTAAGTGTGGGAGGTCTTTTATATCATCATTAGAAATCCCTGAATTGTGTCTTATTCTCACGTAAATCACTCATATCACTATTAGAATGAATTTTAACTAATTTATGATTTTTATTGATATGTCTTGAATTAAAACATAGGCATTTATGCATTGAGTGTTTAGACTTTAAAACATTAGGGAATCAAGCATGATAAGTTGATATTTGAAGAATTAAAAACTTTTAGGTTGTTTTTCCCAAGTTTAGGTATTATCTTGAGTTGAAATTCACAGGTTTAAACATCAAAAAGTCATAATTTTTGTGAGATTTTGAGCCTTTAGAGCATCTATTATTTCTTTCATGCTCACTTTTATTGTTGCTTTGAGTGCGTCAGTATTGAATTGTTATTCTAGAACTTGTTTGATTATGCATGTCAAGACCACACCATTTGATTTGATATGTCAAGATGATAAAGGCACTTAGTTTTAACCCACTCACTCCACAAAAGCCTACCTTCATAATTAACCTTTAGTGAACCCCTTTGAGCCTAACAAACCATTAATTGATTTACCCTCAATATTAACCCATAACCCCTTATTAATGAAATCCCCTAATTTGATCCCTATTTTTTTCGAGATTTTATTTGAACTAATTTCTTAGCTATGTTTTGTTCTTCTATGTATTTGACTTGTTCTTAAAAAAAAGAAAACAACAACAACAACAACAACAACAATACTTACATATATATTAGTAGTAATTCGCCATTTTTGAGCTTAAGTGTTAATCCCATATTCTGAGAAGAAGCTCACTTGTACTCAATTGATGTTTAATTACTTTTTCTAGTTAGGAAATTTTTCAATTCAATCTTGATTCTAACATTTTCTTTCAGCTTGTGACCACAACCCCTAACCAAAGCCATGTTACAACCCTTTAAAGACCTTTTGATTGATGTTCATTTCAATATATAGTGGTGGAGATTTGATTTTCATGCAAGCCTATGGTGATGACTTTTCATTATTGACTATTGAGTGCTTCATGCATTTTTCTTAAACACCTCGAGTGGTTTGAGTAAATATTTAGTGAGGATGTGAAACTCTGTGATATTTTGAGTCGAAGGTGATTACTTAGATGAGGGGAGACACCGATGCTTTCATGATAAAATACTCAACTTAGAATGTTTTGGAAATTTGATGTTCTTTCAGTCAAATTCTCAATGAAAGATTACTTATGGATTATTTTGAGATATTATTAATAGGGATTATAAATTGAGAAGAATTTATTTTGATTGTGAGTTGAGGATTTTGCTTGAGGACAAACAAATGCTTAAGTGTGGGGGTATTTAATAAACCGTAATTTATACATATTTTTATTCCATGCTTAGCGTATTTACTGATGATTTCTCCTTAGATTTGGTGAACTCGATGCTCCTAATCCTTTAATTTCATGTTTTATACTTAGGTGAGCATAGGAGAGTAAAAAGAGCAAGAAACTGGCCAAAAATGAAGAAAATGGACCCATATGGGAAAACAGCACGGCCTGGACTTCCTCACACGGGCATGTCACACAGCCATGTCAATTTGGCAGGATCGAAGCACGACTTACATGGGTAGACCACACATTTGTACCTATTTAACAGCCTTGACCACGAGCTGGGGTAATCGCACACAGGCGTGTCCCTGCTGAGTCCAAGTTTAGTCCTATTCGGAAAAGGCCAATTTTTAGGGCTCTTAGGCATTCAAAAGCCTATTTAAACACTTGAAGAGGCACTTAGGAGGGGGATGCAAAGTAGGAAGTAAGGAATTACTCAAGGAAAGCTAATTGATCCATCTCAAGAGCTGGATTCATCATCAAGACTGGAGATCTCCTTTCAAGTTCCTTCAGGAGTTTTGGGTTTTCTTATGTTTTGTTATCTTTATACTTTTGAGATGTTTTCTTTCATAAGTATGAACTAAACCCCTAAATACCTAAGGGGAATGAAACCTAAGACAGATCTTGTTATTATTATCTGAATTGTATGATAAATATTTGACTTGTTCTTAATCATGTGTTCTTAATTCTTGTTTTGATATTCCAGGATATTGATTCAAGTTACTCTTATTCAGAGGAGGAATAGACCCTGTCTAAGAGTAAATTTGTCATAATTAAGAGGAGTTGATTGCGTGCCTAGAGATAGGATAACAAGATTTTGTCGAATTAGGGTGAAACCTAATAAGGGAATCCATAGATCGACTTAATGCAATTCTAGGGTGTTAATTAGAAAGAGATTTCAATTATTCAACCTAGGGTTAGACGTTATTAGTCTCGAGAGAGATAATAATATAACTTAGGGATTTCTACGGATCAAGTCAAATGAATAAATCGTCTGATTCAGAGTCAAATAACAAGTGAAGTCTAGGTGGATTTGTCCTTAGGTATTGTCTCAATCAATCAAATTTTCCCAAAAGTATTTTCCCAAGTTTTTCTTTCTGTGCATTCTTAGTTACTAATTAGTTTAGACAACCAAACCTCTTAAATTTTAGGCTAGATAATAAAAAAGAAAAAAATACTAGTACTCGTAATTCCTTTGGGTTCGACAATCCGGTCCTTCTAAACTATACTACTGTTCGATAGTTACACTTACCTTAATCGTGATAATAAGTTAGTCTCAAGAACATTTCATTTATAAATCTTTAAAACCTATTACGAATATCATGCATCAATTATTCAGAACGTCCCTTAAATAGACCTTTGATACTCAATATGAGCATTAAAATCGAATCGGGTCTTAATCGGAAACTCTAAGAAATTTCTTCGACATTTCAAAAATTTTCCAAGGTGCAAGGCACACACGCCTGTGTGGTCCAAGGGACATGCCCGTGTGACCCTGGGACACGCCTGTGCTGTAGGACGTGTTCGACCATGTGTAACTCTCTGACTTGTGCACACAGCCATGCCACGGCCATGTAGTTGATTTTATTTTTTGAATTTAGGTGTAGGTTTCACATGGCGAAGACACACGCCCGTGTTCTAAGCAGTGTAGCACACACGGCTAAGACACACGCCCGTGTCTCTGCTCGTGTGCTCAATTCTGAGCATTCCGTTTCTCAAATTTAAGGTGTAGGGGACACACAGCCTAACCACACACCTATGTACCAGGTCGTGTGTCTGCCCGTATAGAAAAAATGGAGTCATTTAGCTTCATATGTCACCCAAAATCACACCAATAGCTTGCACTTAAACTCACATCCAAATACCAACCACTTCAAGCATTCAAATTAAGCAAACTCTATCATTCAACATGGCATATCATTACATGCATATATGTTTATAACCTTACCTTGGTATATTCCCTATGTTAAGCATAATTTGAACAACCATTTAACATGTATGTAGCTACCATATTATGACATTACAAATATATATCAAAACAACCATTACTAGCCATTCCAATGGCTAGATTACAAACCACATATTTAAGCCATCTATGGCCAAGTTAGCCTATACATGACATTATACCAAAATGATTTTACTATGTATATACCCAAAATAAGCTAGTGGATAATGTGATGATGCTCCAATGATCTCCAACCTTCGTGATCTTCTGAGCACTATAAAATAGGGGAAAATAAAATAGAGTAAACATTACATGCTTAGTAAGTTCGCATAACGAAAACTGAACTTACCAATCCCATTTATTAAATCTAAGTATACAATATCATGTTTTCCATCCATTTGGAAAAATTGCCTAACCACATGCATTCAATCAAACATGTTAGTCAAAAAATTTTCATATATATCAAGTAAACATGGATGAGCTCATAATACAATTTTTCTTCAAGACATTATCATTTCATCTCATAATTCTCTCATCATGCCAAGAGTTTTGTCCATTGAATCATTGAAATTCTGATGGTTACTTAAGTAGTACACTCAAGGTGTACAATTCAATAACCCGTCAATTCTTATTCAAGAGTACCCATAAGGCACTTAATCAAGGACTACACTCTCGAGCCACATATCGTATTATAGGATTACCAGTCCTGGCTAAATCTATTATGTAACGTATGCTCAGAAGAGCTCAATCAAGATTACCAGTCCAAGCTAAATCCTAATTGTAATATATGTTCAAGAGGATTATATCAAGATTACCCGTCCATGCCAAATAATTTCTATAATGAGATCAATAAGATTACTCGTCCGAGCTAAATCCCGTCAGTAACAAATGTATGACCTCATTCATTTTGGGAAAGCACATTTATCCCTCGAAATTCAATATTCAAACTAGACTTTATCCTTTTTCCAACATTTCCGAACATGTAATCATTTCACACATTTATAACATTCACATAAATATAATTTATATTGCATATAATCATAACATTCAAGTTAACATATTTACATGCTCGATTAAGTTACACGAACCTACCTCGACAATGGTTTGCGTATAAAATCTACTAATCCGAAACATTTTATTTTCCTTGATCTAACCTCGAATTTGTGTTGTCTGGATCTATATAAATAAATTTAATCATCAATTTAATACATTTCACATTCATTTGGAATCAATTTTCGTCCTAGGAAAAATTACTATTTTGCCCCTAACTTTTCTATAAATTCCAATTTCATCCCTACGCTTGGAAAATGAAATTTATGCAATTTACTCCGTATTCCAAGCCTAACTGAAGTTTCAACATAAAAATTTACAGCACATATTTTCTATAAATTTCATAATTTTTCATCAATTTTCACAACTTTACATTTTAGTCCCTAAATCATGTTTTCATCAAAAATCACTTTGTAAAAGTTGTTTATCTATCAACAACCTTTCATTTTCTACCATAAATTTTAAATTTTTAGCTTATTCATCCATGACCTAATTTCCATACCTTGATAACTTTTCAAATTGATCTTCCAAATAGATAGATTAAGCTATCCCGGTTTCAAAAATATCAAAATTACTAAAAATAGGACAAAGAAACTTACCCAATTAAGCCATGAAAGTTTCTTCTCTCTCTCCTAGGGTTTCCATGTATTTTTGGGGAAGAAGATGAGTAAAATAAGATGATATTTTCTTTTTCATCTTTTAATTAATTAAATTATTTCAAATTTCAATTTAGTCATTGCCCTTTTTCTAAATTTTTATGGATGAGTCACCAAAAAATCTACATACTTTTCTTTAATGGTCTAATTACTATATAAGGACCTCAAGTTTTGAATTCCATAGCTATTTAATCCTCCTAGCTACTAGAATTCAACTTTTGCATTTTATGCGATTTAGTCCATCCCGTAATTAAGCACTAAATTGATAAAATTTTATTATCAAAATTTTCACATGACATTTCTAGCATATTAGGGACCATATAATAAAATAAAAAAAATTATTTCCGGATCGGATTTGTGGTCCAGAAACCACTATTCTGATTTCACTAAAAAATAGGCTATTACAACCCCTATATCTATCCTTTCAATATATTAATTTTCAATAGCTTCCCTCTTTCCTATGTAAACCATTGTCCAATAAACCCCAAATCACTCACGTTACATTCCTTCAAAACTCCCTAAAAGCCATCATTTGTATCTTTTCATGAAAGCACCTCCTCTTTTTTCAAACGAATACATTATTTCATTAAAATCTCCCATTACTAACCATGGCAAAGAACTATTTCTACTCAATTGTCACAACAAGTTCATGATTCTAACTTTCATAGTTCCACTAGTGATTCGTAAAAACCTGTAAACCTCTATGAGACCTTCTCGTCCCCTTCATTTATTTCAACATCAACATGCGATGGAGAGAAGCTCCTTAAAGTAAAATTACAGCCGTGCTTCCAGCCCAGTGATACACCCCCTCTAGATCTCTCGGCATCCATATCAATTTCATTCACAAATCCACATTTCTTTTGTACTTGTTCAATTTGTCTTGCACTAATATTTGTTCCCATGAGAAACAAAAATTGAGGCTAAATTTGTCTCAATCTGTTCTTGAAATGTCTAATAGATTGTGGCTGCCCTAAGCCACTGACATTCCAGCATAAGATTTTCATTGCAATCGACAATATTTTATTAGAAACTCCTGATTCTATTGAATCATTACTACTTGAAACCATTGGAATCATCTATTGTATTTGTTACCTTTTCTTTCCATCAACAACCTCAACAAGTCTGGCCCATGCCTCGATAAATTACTACAATCATTATTTAACTGAATATCATTCTTGGCTAAGACTATTGGATAACCCCCATTCTCCTTCCCCTCATCAGATAAGGATGAGAAGTTTAGATCCCTAAAACTCCTCTCATCTCTCTTCCTATCCAATTCCATCCCTATCCTATTGTCGTCCCCATTGTCATCCCATATACATATATTTGCTACCAGTGACTCCCTCTTTGGTGGTACTCTCAAGGAGATATCTCATCCAAATACCACCTCCTGTGACCCTAACGTTAGCTGAACTAGGCAAAACCCTTCATCGTGACCCAATTTTCCACACAGAAAACAAAATAGTGTGATTTTTTTTCATATTGAAACAAAGCATAAGTTGGTCTATTTTTATATAAAACTATCTACTTCTACCTTTTCAAAGGGGGCTAGACATCTAACTTAACCCTTATACATATAAATCTCTTAACGCCCTTTGTTACTAAAGTGGCATCATATTCTAGGAACTAATTGATGAAATTTCCAAAATTTCACACTATTCCCTCTGATATAAACCCTATTGGAAAATTATGAACTTGAACCCAGAAATTGACATAGACTAGAGGGACTTGTAATGGGTTCGCCCTTTTCGAGCCAATGAAATTCAATGAGATGCCTACTAAAGAGCCAGGGTATTCCATCAATTACTCTCCTCATATCTATCTTGTAATAAAAATGAAACAAACTTCTTTTTTCCCTAATATCTATAATGGATACCCTTCCCAATAAATGTAACAAATATGTCAGCATGTTTCTCATTACCGGAAAATGGACCACACTATCTGTTAAAAATTTACCTATCATGTAATGTCCCCGTACCTGAGACCGTCGCTGGAGTCGAGCACGATGTGTTAATGGACTTAATTCATTAATTAAACAGCTCAAACAATTTATTTTAGAATTTCCAGACAAGCTGGCTAACTACGTCACAATCACTAAAACATCCATATCTCGAGTTACGAAACTTGAAATCTAGTTTCGTAAATTTTCCCTAAAACTAGACTCATATATCTACTTACTAATTGTTTTCTAGAATTTTTGGTCAGGAAAATTAGTAAAGTTTATTAGTTAAAGTTTCCCCTGTTTAGGCTTTGGCTACTCTGACCCCTATCTATTTCGAATTAGATATCTCCCTGTACAGAGTTTCAATGACAATTCCATTTATTTATCATAAATCTAGACTCAATAATGATTTCATACATGTAAGGTACAACTCCTAATTGTTTTTTTTATAATTTATGGTGAATTTTTAAAGTTAGAACAGGGGATTCAAAGATCGCTCTGACCCTATTCCACCAAAACTTAAATATCTCATAAAATATAACTCATTTACCTGTTTCGTTTCTTCTATATGAAAATAGACTCATCAAGATTCGATTCCATAACTTATTCATCATTTTATTCCATTTATACTATTTTTAGTGATTTTTCAAATTCATGTCACTACTGCTGTCTAATTCTGTTTTGTGGCCAATTTTACCTTTCCAAGGATTTTCATGGTTTAGTTAAGACATAAAGCATACATGTTATCATATATATACTTGATTAGCCATTCCAATAGCTAATCATTCTCAAACATTTCCATTCCATCCATGGGCCATATCGTGTGATTATACACACAAAATGATTGGAATGCTATACATGCCATATTTCCAAAAATTACAAGTCATTATACCACGATTGTCCAGTGATAGTGTGAGCGTACCTCCGACCGTCCCGATCTCCAAATTGACTTCTCAAAACTACAAAGAATGAAAAGGAGGGAGTAAGCATAGATGTTTAGTAAGTCCACATGCAAATAACAAATAACTTAACAAAACAATTATACCAACCAACATTAGCATATTATCACCAAAACATATATCACATTTCTATTCATCATTCATCATCTTACCATATTATTGTTCTCGTATCAAGTCTCAACCCGAGGGTTAAGTACATACCTGTCCAAAGTGCCCATTCCACAACACTTACCAATACGTCACTTGCATTTTGAGTATTCTTCCATTTCACTAGAATTTTTACCCATTGAACACATCGGAATATAACTAAGATACATGGAAAGTTTGCACATAAGTGCCACATATGTAGCCAAGCTACCATGTAACCCGCCCATAACCAAACTCGAACTCAACTCAACGAGCTCGGATGCCCAAATATCCTAATCTATTCCTAAGGTTCAACGGGACTTTCCTTGTTCGTACTCCTTTACCATTCTCCTTGGAATCCTAATGACGATACTTCGGTAGTCTTTCACATTTTTCACATAATTCATAAAATTTTTGCATGTTGTCCAACAATGACCACAAAGCATAGAATTGCATGATAACAATCATAATATAGTATAAATAGCATTAAATGATTTAAAATAACGGTTATATTACAATATTTACATATGAACTTACCTTGATACAAAATGAGAATAGTCGAGTCTATTCCTCGTAAACTTTATTTTTCCCTCGATCTCGACTCGAATCTCTTTTCTCTTGATCTATAATACCAAATTAATTTATTTAATACACACATTCATCAAAACTGCCCCTAGTACGAACTTTGGAAAAATTACCATTTTGCCCCTAAACTTTCACATATTTACACTTTTTCCCAAGGCTCATAAATTAAACCTCATCCTATTTTCTTATGTTTTATGACATGCTGATCATTTTATTCTTCTATAGAAACATCAAATTCACACTCTAACATGTACTTATGAATATTAGGTATTTTTATCGATTATGTCATTTTACTCGTTTTTACGAAAAATCACTTAGCAAAAGTTGTTTAACACAATCTCAAACTTCATATTCTACCATAAAACATCAAAATTCATACATATCATCCATGGGTAAAATTTTAAATACAAACCCTAGCTCAAAATATTGGTAGAAATAGGTAAACCGAGTTACAAGGATTTAAAAAATGTAAAGAACATTAAAAATGGGCATAGAAATCACTTACAATCAAGGCTTAAAAGTGTTGAAATCCTAGCTATAGTGGACAGCAAAATTCAACAGCAACTTAAGGAGAAGATGATCATTTTTGTGTTATTTTTCCCATTTTATTTCATTTAATATCCAAATTACCAAAATGCATTTCCTTACTAAACTTTCAAAAATTCCATCCATATCCAATTTTTGTCCATAAACTTAGAAATTGGTCAAATTTCTATTTAAGACCTCTTAATTAATATTTCAAAGCAATTTCATGCTAGAAACTTCTAGAATGTAAGTTTTGCAACTTATTCAATTTAGTCCCTAACTTCAAATTAAGCACTTTATGCATAGAATTTCTTCACGAAATTTTCACACAATCATGCAATCATATCATAGACCTAAAAATAATCATAAATAATTATTTCTATCTTGGATTTTGTGGTCTCAAAACCACTATTACGATTAGTCCCTAATTCGGGTTATCACAACTCTCCCCCCTTTAAGGATGTTTTGTAATATCCTGATTTTGGGCCTAGTCTTAATAGTGGTTTTGTGACCAAAAAATCCGTGATATAAATAATTATTTTATGATTATTTTGAGGTCTACGATATGATTGCATGATTGTGTGAAAATTTCGTGAAGAAATTTTATGCATAAAGTGCTTAAATTGAAATTAGAGACTAAAACGAATAATTTGCAAAACATGCATTCTAGAACTTTCTAGTATGAAATTGTTTTGAAATATTAATTAGGAGGTCTTAAATAGCAATTTTACCAATTTCTAAGTCTATGGACAAAAATTGGACATGGATGGAATTTTTGGAAAGTTTAGTAGTAAGGAGATTTTGGTCATTTAGGGGTAAAATGAATTAAAATACAAAATTAAAAGCCAATTTTGCTCATCTTCAACCCCATGGTCGAATATAGCAAGGAGAAACCATGGCTAGGGTTTTTCAAGCTTCCAAGCTCGATTGTAAGTCCGTTCTAGCCTCGTTTTTAATGATTTTTACGTTTTTGGAGTCCCGGTAACTTGATTTAGCTTATTCTAGCAATAATTTAACCTAGATTTTATATTTGGAAAAATACCCATAGGTGAAATTTGTGTATTTTGGTGTTTTATGATAGAATATGAGGTTTTAAATTATATTAGACAACTTGTGCTACTCGGTTTTAAGTGAAAACGAGCAAAAGGGCTTAATCGGTAAAAATACCTAATAGTCATAAGTACATGTTAGAGTGAGAATTTGATGTTGCCATAGAAGGTAAAAATGATCAGCATGTCATAAAACATAAGAAAATAGGTTGAATTTTAATTTACGAGCTTTAGGGAAAAAGTGTAAATATGCAAAAGTTTAGGGGCAAAACTGTAATTTTGCCAAAATATGATTTTGGGTCAATTTGAATAATGTGAGTCCTGATTAGACTATATTTTAAATGATAGATCAAGGAAAACTAAAATTCGGGCTAAAATGGGGAAAATACCAAGTTGTAGACGAAATGGTAAAAGTAGCCATTTTCGCATACGAGGTAAGTTCATATGTAAATTTTGGTAACATAGTTATTATTTTAAATGTTTTAATGTTATTTAAATGATATGATAATTATTATGAAATATTATACTTGTGATAATTGTTTGATAATATGTCAAATTATGTGATATACTTGGAAAATGTGAAATACTACCGAGTATCGGTATCGGCATTTCGTAGAAGATGGTTGAGACACATGATTGGGAAAAAGGTCCCGTTGAACCTTAGGAATGGATTAGTATACAAGTGACATGTCACTAGGATATTTGGGCATCTAAACTCGTTGAGTTGAGTCCGAATTCACTTATGGATGCGAATGTCCGAACTCGTTGAGTTGAGTCCGAGTTCGAGAGATGTGACTAGGCATCTGAGCTCGTTGAGTTGAGTCCAAGTTCACTTATGGGCGGGTTACATGGTAGCTTGGCTACATATATGGCACTTATGTGCAAACTTTGCATGTATTCAAATTATATTCCGATGTGTTCAACGGGTAAAGTTCTACTCAAATGGAGGAATACTAGAGATGAAAGGGACGTATTGGTGAGGATACTTTGAACAGGTATGTACTTAATCCTCGGGTTGAAAAATCGATATAACAATAATATGGTAAGATGATAAATGAAAATATGATATGAATGTCTTGGTGATGACTATGCAAATGATGTTTTATGTTTGCTTATATGGTTATGTTACTTGCTATTTTCATGTGAACTTACTAAGCATTTATGCTTACTCCATCCTTTTCATTCCTTGTAGTTTTGACAAGCTAGCTCGGAAATCAGGAACGGTCGGAGGTTCGCTCACACTATCTGTATACCATCTTGGCATAATGGCTTGCATATTTTGAGTATGGCATGTATAGCATTATAATCATTTTGTATATATGGTCTTATGATATGGTTATTGAGTGGTATGGAAATGCTTGGTAATGATTAGCCATTGGAACGGCTAATCATGATCATATTTGGTGTTATGTATGCTAAATTACTAGCTAATCCATGGAAAACATGAAATAGGTAAAATTTACCATAAAATAGATTCAGACAGCAGCAGTGATGTGAGTTTGAAAAATAATTAAAAATAGTAGAGATACAATTAGATGGTGAATAAAATATGGAATTGAATAATTATGAGTCTATTTTCATATGGATGGAACAAAACAGGTATATGAGTTATATTTTATGAGATGTTTAAATTTTTGTGAAACAGGGCCAGAGCGATTTCTGGATCCCCTATTCTAAGTTTGGAAATTCATCATAAATTGTACAAATATAATTAGAAGACATTCTTTATATGTACAGATTCCTTATTAAGTCTAGTTTTAAGAGAAACAAACTTCATAGTCATTGAAATTCTGTACAGAGAGATATATAATTCGAAATACACAAAGGTCAGAGCAGTCAAACCCTGAAATAGGGGAGACTTTAACTAATAAATTGTACTAATTGGCTTGACCAAAAATCCTAGAAACAAATTATTAAATAGATAATTGAGTCTATTTTTAGGGAAAATTTACGGAATTGGATTTCGAGTTTCATAACTCGAGATATGAATTTTTAAACGACTGTGACGCAGATTGCTAGTTTAACTGGAAATTTTAAAAATAAATTGTTTGAGCTGTTTAAGTAATGAATTAAGTCTGTTAACACCTCATGTTCGACTCTGGTGACGGTCTCGGGTACGGGACGTTACATTTGGTGGTATCAGAGCAGGTTTAGTCGGTTTTCTGACTAACCTAGCATGTGTAAAATTTTAGCTATACATGCCACTGATCTGTGATAGTGTGATGTCTTCCGACGCGTATAACTACCGTCTTATTTAGACAGGGTACTCTCCAACCGAGTTGTGCTGACCATGTTCAATGTTATGCGAAGGTATTTGAGTAAAGTTATGATTACGATAAGTCTCGGTTCAGAAAAGTATGAATAAAAGTTTATGATACATATGTGATAATATGTGAGATGAAAGTTCATGTTGTGATAAATATCCATATTTGCTTAATGCTCATACGATGTAGTGTATGTGGCTTACTTGATAAGATGAACGGAATAAATAGAAAGTAGTAGAGGTATGAATAAAGGTCATAATATCATGATACGAATGAAAATGTCCTTGTCTTGATTGGACGTTGAATGTTGATGAATGTTAATGATATACAATTTTTATGAGATAAAGGATTATAATGAAATGAACTTATCTATGTTAAATTGTTGGACTGAATTATATGATTGTAATGATATGTACATGATGATGCACGAAATGGATGTTGTGATTGTGATGCAAATATCTATGTTTGTTTGGCCTTATATGATGTCATGAGCATGAAATAATTTAATTAAATGAATGGATAAGTAGAGCTATCTAGAAAACATAGAATGTATGCATAAGTATATTGTCTAAATGGGACAATAGGAAAATTGGTGTAAGCCAACATGAATGTTGCATTGCCTGAATGAATGACATGATTTTGATGATGTTGCTATGATGATGGAAGTTGTGTCATATGTGTATGTATAAGAAAGTCGAGTCAGAGGTCCTACAACCCCTCCCCCTTACCGAAGTGGTACTTATAATGGAATTTCATGAGATTTGTATTGAATAAGTTTCCGGTTAAGAACCCAAAGAGTTCAGTGATAGAATAATTATAAGTATGATCAGAGATTGAAAATGAGCTAATAAGTAAAGTCAGAGTCAGTAAAGTATCGGATTGATATAAAGATTATTAGAATTATGCACTGTCCCAGTTAGAGAAGGAATTCTCTTTGGTAAATCGAATTACTCAGGTGCAAGGTCGAGAAAAGTGTAAATCGAAATTTATTCAGAACTGACCTTCTTTAGTGAATGGTTTAATATGAAATTTGTGATGGCAGAACTAGTTGGGGAAATGATATTTGAAATGTGAACTATCTGAGTGTGACAGTTATGACTGGACAGATTTAGCAGTCTCTTTTAAGATGTTCTATGTGTTTACCCGTTCTCAGAAATATTTCTATGGCTATTAATCTTTTGAAGAAATTCTTGTTATATGGGAATGTCTTCTAATTCTGGTGTTGGATGAAAGCATTGGTAGTCTGACTGGTTTATAATTTATATTGCTATATTTCATCAGGTATTCTATTTCATTTCATCTGATAAGAATTGATGAGAGAATACGTAAGATATTATGTTTCTGTTTCTTCTACTTGATGCTTCATCTGATATATATGTATGGGAAGATATATTGTTCTTGTTATATTTGATTCCAATGGGATTAAATGATGTTTTCTTTTGGACTTTCTTTCTTTGAAGAATTATCGGGGTATTCTGTATTTTCTCTATGAGTTTGGTTTTCGATTCTCCAGCATAGTATCATATCTTGGGTTTCTTTATCCTGGATCTATTTATTCTGGATTTCTTTATTCTGGGTTTCTCTATCTTGGATTTCTTTATTCGGTTTTCTTGTTATCTTTGTTCCATAATTTGTCAATTAAGACTCATGTTCGAAGTGCGTTCTTCAGCTCGTGATAATCATGTCAAATATGACTATACTTCTAATTTGATCTTGGTAATGTGGTGATTTTAGTATTGGGATTTTTCTAATTTCTGTGTAAGGATTTGACATTAGTAAAGGCATAAGTGATAAAAGCGCGAGTTTCAGTCGGTATGGTGAATTTTTTATTCGAAAGATTTCATGTGGCAATTATGTCAGGATTATTTTTTTCAAGTCTGATAATATAATTTCATTTTTTTACGGATAAAAGAGTAAATAGTCTGAACGAGAAGTGTATATTTATTAGAAAGAGTTGGATATTAGTTAAAATCACTACGAACGATAAGGTTTTTGTCTTGTGAAAGCTGAAAAGTTTATTACATGTTGACAAAGTTTGGATAGATGAGAATATTGGTAACCGAAGCGTCTGAACTAGACTAGTCTACATTGAGTAAAGATTTCCTGACTTTCAGTAATGTACTGTTGTATGAATTGTGATGTGTTTCAAGACAGTGAGGTAATGTGATAGTTTAGAGCATTCGATGTTACATAAAATCTGAGTTGTTAAAGGGGTTAAAGCCGAACATTGGGATCTATCAAAATTATCCTTGTCAGTGTTGATATTGGGATGGAAATGAGAAGGATTATTCTTGAGGCCATATCAGAAATATTTCCATGGCGAAAAGAGGAAAATGTGATGCATCCTATTGTTATATGTTTGGCGAGATCTATAAATCATATCGGTATTGAATGAATTCCAACTCATCAGATTCATGGAATTTCAGGTCTCTTTGATTGTTGGATTTCTTGGAATTCTAGTCTCCATTAACCAAATTGAGATCTGGTTTTATGTCAAGATGACAAGGGAAACGGAGAAGGGTTGAAAATTTAAGAACAATTAAGAGATGAGTTCGTAAACTTTCAGAATATATGAGAAATTAATGAGATATATTGGAGGCACCGCCTGAGTGAAAGTTCTTCAGCACCGAATATGAAATTGAGGAATCTAAGTGAAGACCACTTTTCTGGTAAGATTTTCGGGGACGAAAATCCCTAAAGGGGGGAGAGTTGTAATATCCTGATTTTGGGCTTAGTCAGAATAGTGGTTTCGTGACCACAAAATCTGAGATAAAAATAATTATTTTATGATTATTTTGAGGTCTATGATATGATTGCATGATTGTGTGAAAATTTCGTGAAGAAATTTTATGCATAAAGTGCTTAAATTGAAATTAGGGACTAAATCAAATAATTTGCAAAACTTGCATTCTAGAAGTTTCTAGTATGAAATTGTTTTGAAATATTAATTAGGAGGTCTTAAATAGCAATTTTACCAATTTCTAAGTCTATGGACAAAAATTGGACATGGAAGGAATTTTTGGAAAGTTTAGTAGTAAGGGCATTTTGGTCATTTAGGGGTAAAATGAATTAAAATACAAAATTAAAAGCCAATTTTGCTCATCTTCAACCCCATGGCCGAATATAGCAAGGAGAAACTATGGCAAGGGTTTTTCAAGCTTCCAAGCTCAATTGTAAGTCCGTTCTAGCCTCGTTTTTAATGATTTTTACGTTTTTGGAGTCCCGGTAACTTGATTTAGCTTATTCTAGCAATAATTTAACCTAGGTTTTATATTTGGAAAAATACCCATAGGTGAAATTTGTGTATTTTGGTGTTTTATGATAGAATATGAGGTTTTAAATTATGTTAGACAACTTGTGCTACTCGGTTTTAAGTGAAAACGAGCAAAAGGGCTTAATCGGTAAAAATAC
The DNA here is from genome assembly GCF_007990345.1 of Gossypium hirsutum. Lineage (NCBI taxonomy): Eukaryota > Viridiplantae > Streptophyta > Magnoliopsida > Malvales > Malvaceae > Gossypium > Gossypium hirsutum. The sequence continues at coordinate 47,909,307 of NC_053427.1, forward strand.
CTAATAGTCATAAGTAGATGTTAGAGTGAGAATTTGATGTTTCCATAGAAGAGAAAAATGATCAGCATGTCATAAAACATAAGAAAATAGGCTGAAGTTTAATTTACGAGCTTTGGGTCAAAAGTGTAAAAATGCAAAAGTTTAGGGGCAAAATTGTAATTTTGCCAAAATATGATTTTGGGTCAATTTGAGTAATGTGAGTCCTAATTAGACTATATTTTAAATGATAGAGCAAGGAAAACTAAAATTCGGGCTAAAATAGGGAAAATACCAAGTTGTGGACGAAATGGTAGAAGTAGCCATTTTCGCATACGAGGTAAGTTCATATGTAAATTTTGGTAACATAGTTATTATTTTAAATGTTTTAATGTTATTTAAATGATATGATAATTATTATGAAATATTATACTTGTGATAATTGTTTGATAATATGTCAAATTATGTGATATACTTGGAAAATGTGAAATACTACCGAGTATCGGTATCGGCATTCCGTAGAAGATGGTTGAGACACATGATTGGGAAAAAGGTCCCGTTGAACCTTAGAAATGGATTAGGATACAAGTGACATGTCACTAGGATATTTGGGCATCCAAACTCGTTGAGTTGAGTCCGAGTTCGAGAGATGTAACTAGGCATCCGAGCTCGTTGAGTTGAGTCCGAGTTCACTTATGGATGCAAACGCCCGAGCTTGTTGAGTTGAGTCCGAGTTCACTTATGGGCAGGTTACATGGTAGCTTGGTTACATATATGGCACTTATGTGCAAACTTTCCATGTATCCAAATTATATTCCGATGTGTTCAACGGGTAAAGTTCTACTCAAATGGAGGAATACTAGAGATGAAAGGGACGTATTGGTGAGTGTTGTGAAATGGATACCTTGAACAGGTATGTACTGTGACAGTCCTAAATTGACCCTAGTCGGAAAGTGGTTTCGGGACCACAAAATCGAGTCATAAAAATAATTAACCGTTATATTTGATGCTTATTATATGTATATAGGCATGTGTGAAAATTTAATGTTTGAATTTTGTTAATTGTAAGTGAATTTTGCTAAATAGGACTTGTGTGAGAAAATTTAGAAATGTGCTAGGCAAATGTTAAAGTGGCCTATTGATGCATGTTAGAAAATGTTTGTCTTTGCATGTCAAATTACCCAAAACTTAGGATGGTGGCCGGCCATGCTATGGGTTAAAATGTATTATAAACATTTTATGTTAGTGTTTTATGTTAGGAATAATAAAATAAAGAACATGGGTAATAAAATAATAGTGGTTAGTAGGAGGAGAAACAAAAAAATTAGCTAGGTTGCTCCTCCGTTGCCGTGAATTGAAGGAAGAAAACAAAGAAAAAAAATGTTCATCTTTTAACATCATTGGCCGAAAATGCTAAGAAGACGGGGGAAGGGGAAGTAAAATATTCGGCCACTCCTTCTAGTCTTGAATAAGGTATGTAATTCATGGTAGCTTTTGGAATTGTTGAATGTATTAAGCTAGTTACTAAGTCCCTTAGTTAGCCCATGTTCAAATTTTGAATCTTGTTGGTAACATGAGCAATCGGTCATGAGAAAATGTTCAAGAAATGGTTGTTGTTCATGTTATTTGGATGAGAAATGGTGAGTTTTGTTGTTTCATGTTAAAGTTAGGTGAATGATGATAGATGAGTGTTTGAACTACAAAAAGAATCATAGGTGAGCATTAGATACTAAGGGAAAAGAATCGGCTACCTTGTTATGAGCTAGGGCCGAATGTGAGTTTGGTTGTGTTTGAATATTACATGCTTGGTAGAATGGTGGATGAAAGTGTCGAATGTGGTCTTTGGTTTGGGCATAAGGAATAATAGTATGCATAGGTTTCGGCTTTGGTAGTACCTATGTAATTATAATTAGTTCATTTGATGGTTTGGCATGAGGTGATAAGTAAAAGTTTAAAGGTAGCTTAAGTTAATTGATTATATGCGTGTATGCTATTAGAAATTCAAGGAATTCTCGGCAAAAATGTGGTTAGGGGTTAAGTCATGGGAACTTGGGGGTATTCATATGTGGACCTTAAGATTTTGTACACTATGACTATTTAAGTTAGGTGCTAAATAACTTAATCATGTGTATGCATGACCAAGTATAATCGGCCACATGAGTAAAGAAATGGGTTAATTGATATGTGGTAAATGTTAAGTGTTAAACGAAATGGAAATGATATCATATTGGAATATGTATACTCGACCACATGAATGCATACATAGATTGGTGTTGCATGTATTCGGCTATAGGTAAGCATATTGATGATTCTATCTTGACTTAGATAATCGGCTAAAGGAGAATATTAGCTAATATGTTGAATTTGATTCATGATTTCATACATATGACTCTAATGTCCAATATATATATGGACTAAGTACCTTGAATTTCTCTCGATGTTCAAGATGATTAAATCAATTTATTTGTTAAATTAAGCTCAAGAGCAAAGGGGAACTAAATCCGATAAAGGGAAGGAAAAAGTAATTGAATAGCTGTTGAAGTTCGACAGCATCCGAGGTAAGTTTTCGAGTAATGGAACTTAGTTTATGATTTGATTAAGTCATCACATATAGCATAACAAATAAACGGAGATATAATGATTCAACTTGAATTATATATTGAGGTGACTAGTTTATACTTGTGACGGGTAGCCGAAAATGGTAATGCTTGATAAGTGACTTGTGTTTGAATTCTAGTTATGAAAATGAAATATAGATGCGTCATGATTTATTGATATGTGCATGAATATCCGGATGATAACCGGGCTAAGTCCCGAAGGCATTTGTGCTAGTGACTAATTCCGGGCTAAGTCCCGAAGGCATTTGTGCGAGTTACTATATCCGGGCTAAGTCCCGAAGGCATTTGTGCGAGTTACTATATCCGGGCTAGGTTCCGAAGGCATTTGTGCGAGTTACTATAACCGGGCTAAGTCCCGAAGGCATTTGAGCGAGTAGCTATATCCGGCTAAATCCCGAAGGTACTTGGTTTGGGAATGAGCGATCTTGCTGTAAAAATTTCAATTAATACGCTCGTAAAATCCCAACGATGAGGTATGTTTTGTATATGCATTGGAATAATTGATTCCTTTTAAATAGTATTCGCTCAATCGATTAACAAGCTTCCGGCCTTTTGTCAAGTTAATACCTTATGTATGAATATAAGGGTTGGAAATGTGAAGTAGGTATGATTTTGAGAATATGTGTATATGAAACTATTCGTTTAGCCATATGAATGCTATACTTCAGTTGTGCATGATTTCATTACTCAAAACTTACTAAGCATTAAATGCTTATTCCGTTTCTTTGATTCTCTATTTTATAGATTTTGGTTCGTCAGCTATCGGACTCGGGAGTGTCAAAGTCGAAGTCATCCACACTATCAAAGCCCTTTTGGTACTCTTTTAGTTGAACTCTGAAAATGGCATGTATAGGACTGCCCTTTTGTTGTTAGTCAAGTACCTTCGGTAATGTATATATTTGGATAGCCATGCGAAAATGGCTTATATATATTTTGACCATAGCGTTATAATCATTTTGTATGTTGTTCATTGAGTGGTATGGAAATGTTGGTAACGATTAGCCATTGGAATGGTTAATCACGATCATTTTGGTGCTATGTATGACAAAACTCTAGTTGATCCATGGAAAATCATGAAATAGGTATAGTCTACCTTAAAAACAGATGCTGACAGCAGCAGTGATGTGAATTTGAAAAATCACTAAAAATAGTAGGAATGGAATTAAATAGCGAATAAATTATGTAATCGAACCTTGATGAGTCTATTTTCATATGGAAGAAACAAAACGATTATATGAGCCGTATTTTAAGGGATGTTTAAGTTTTTTTGAAACAGGGCCAGAGCGATTTATGGATCCCCTATTCTGACTTTGGAAATTCACTATAAATTAACCAGAGATAATTAGAAGTCATTCCCTATATGTACAGATTCCTTTTTGAGTCTAGTTTCTTTAGAAACAAACGGCATAAGTATTGAAGCCCTGTAAAGGAAGATATCTAAGTCGTAATACATGAAGGTCAGAGTAGTCAAACCCTGTAACAGGGGAAACTTTAACTAATAAACTGTACTAATTGGCTTGACTAAAAATTCTAGAAAAACATTTGTAGACGGACATATGAGTCTAGTTTCAGGAAAAATTTACAAAATCGGTTTTTGAGTTTTGGAACTTGAGATATGATTTTTAAGGTGACAGTGACGCAGTTAGCCAGCTTGTCTGGAAATTTTAAAATGGACTGTGCAAATAAGTGAATTAAGCCCGTTAACACCTCGTGTCCGACTCCGGAAACGGTCTCGGGTATGGGTTGTTACATGTACTTAACCCTCGGGTTGAAAAATCGATATAACAATAATATGGTAAGATGATAAATTAAAATATGATATGAATGTCTTGGTGATGACTATGCAAATGATGTTTTATGTTTGCTTATATGGTTATATTACTTGCTATTTGCATGTGAACTTACTAAGCATTTATGCTTACTCCATCCTTTTCAATCCTTGTAGTTTTGACAAGCCAACTCGGAATCGGGAACGGTCGGAGGTTCGCTCACACTATCTGTATACCATCTTGGCATAATGGCTTGCATATTTTGAGTATGGCATGTATAGCATTATAATCATTTTGTATATATGGTCTTATGATATGGTTATTGAGTGGTATGAAAATGCTTGGTAATGATTAGCCATTAGAATGGCTAATCATGATCATATTTGGTGTTATGTATGCTAAATTACTAGCTAATCCATGGAAAACATGAAATAGGTAAAATTTACCATAAAATAGATTCAGACAGCAGTAGTGACGTGAGTTCAAAATATCATTAAAAATAGTAGAGATACAATTAGATGGTGAATAAAATATGGAATTGAAGAATTATGAGTCTATTTTCATATGGATGGAACAAAACAGGTATATGAGTTATATTTTATGAGATGTTTAAATTTTTGTGAAACAGGGCCAGAGCGATTTCTGGATCCCCTGTTCTGACTTTGGAAATTCATCATAAATTGTAAAAATATAATTAGAAGTCATTATTTATATGTACAGATTCCTTATTGAGTCTAGTTTTAAGAGAAACAAACTTCATATTCATTGAAATTCTATACAGAGAGATATATAATTCGAAATAGACAGAGGTCAGAGCAGTCAAACCCTAAAATAGGGGAGACTTTAACTAATAAAATGTACTAATTGGCTCAACCAAAAATTCTAGAAACAAATTAGTAAATAGATAAATGAGTCTATTTTCAGGGGAAATTGACAGAATTGTATTTCGAGTTTCGTAACTCGAGATATGAATTTTTAAGCGACTGTGACGTAGATTGCTTGTTTAACTGGAAATTTTAAAAATAAATTGTTTGAGCTGTTTAAGTAATGAATTAAGTCTGTTAACACCTCGTGTTCGACTCCGGCGATAGTCTCGGGTACGGGACGTTACATTTTTGTCCCCGAAAAACTTACCGGTAAACAAGTGTGGGTATTGATTCCTCATAGTTTCCTCGGGCTCCCATGTAGCCTCTTCTACCTCATGTTTTTGCCACAATACCTTCACGAGAGCGATACTTTTATTTCTCAGTTGCTTGACCTCCCAAGCTAAAATTTTAATCGGTTCTTCATTGTAAGTCATATCTGGTTGTAGCTCGATTTCTGTCGATAAAATCACATGTGAAGGATCCGAACGATACTGATGTAACATAGATACATGGAATACATCATGAATCTTCTCTAATTCTAGCGGTAATGCTAACCGATACGCTACCGGGCAAATTCTTTCAATTACCTCATACGGTCCAATGAAACGTGGACTCAACTTACCTTTCTGACCGAATCTAAGAACTTTCTTCCACGGAGACACTTTTAAAAACACTTTATGACCAACTTGAAACTCGATCTCTTTTCGCTTCAAATCTGCGTAAGATTTTTGCCTATCCGAAGCAGCTTTCAAACAGTCTCAGATCACTTTCACTTTTTCTTCAATTTCTTTGATTAAATCAACTTCGTAAATCTGGTTTTCTTTAAGTTCGGTCCAATACAGTGGTGTCCGACACTTGCGACCATACAACGCTTCATAAGGTGCCATTTTCAAACTCATCTGATAACTGTTATTCTAAGCAAATTCCATCAACGGTAAGTACATTTCCCAACTTCCTTGGAACTCCACATGCAACATCTGAGCATGTCTTCAAGAATCTAAATTACTCTCTCTGATTGTCCATCAGTCTCTGGATGGAAGGCAATGCTGAAATTTAACTTCGTACCTAATGCTTCTTGCAGCTTTTGCCAAAATCGCGAAGTAAACCTCAGATCTCTATCCAAAATAATCGACAAGGGTACTCCGTGAAGTCTAACAATCTCAATGATATATAATTCATCCAACTTATCAAGAGAATAATCAGTGCGTACCAGAATAAAATGGGTTGATTTAGTCAATCTTTTGACTATCACCTAGACGGTATCTTTCTTCTTCGGAGTTAACGGCAATCCTGATACAAAATCCATAGTAATTCGATCCCATTTCCATTTGGGAATCATGATAGGCTAAAGTAGACCCGAAGGTACCTGATTTTCAGTTTTTACTTGCTGACAAACCAAGCATCGTGATACAAACTCGAAAATATCTCTTTTCATTCCGTTCCACCAATACATTTTCTTCAAGTCATTGTACATCTTTGTACTACCCGGATGCATAGATAAACAACCATTGTGTGCTTCGTGCAAGATCCTTCAAATCAAATCATTATTTTTCGATACACAAATCCGATCTTTAAACATCAGACAACCATCAGAGTCGATTCTGAAGTCTGATCCTGTATTTGCCTCACATTGTTTTCTTTTAGCTTGTAATTTGCCTCACATTCTTTATCACTTCTCTGAGCTTCATAAATCTCTTGTAAAAACATCGATCTTGCCTTCAACTTTGCTAGAATCGAACCATCATCAGATACCATCAACCGAGTATTCATAGCTCTCAAAGCAAATAACGACTTTCTACTCAAGGCATCGGCAACCACATTCGCTTTCCCCGGATGATAGTCAATCACAAGCTCGTAATCTTTCAATAATTCTAACCATCTCCGCTGTCTCAAATTCAAGTCTTTTTGTGTCATCAAGTACTTGAGACTTTCATGATCCATATACACTCGGCATTTTTCTCCGTACAGATAATGTCACCAAATCTTCAAAGCAAATACTACAGCAGCTAGCTCCAAATCATGAGTTGGATAGTTCTTTTCGTGAGATTTTAACTACCTCGAAGCATAAGCCACAACCTTTCCCTCTTGTGTAAGTACACATCCCAAGCCATTTAGAGAGGCATCACTATACACTACAAATTCTTTACCTGGCTCGAGTTGTACCAACACCGGTGCTTCAGTCAGTAACTTCTTTAATTTCTTAAAACTCTATTGGCATTCTTCTGTCTACTCGAATTTAACATCCTTTCGGAGTAGTCTGGTCATGGGAGTAGCAATCATAGAGAATCCATTTACAAATCGTCGGTAATAACAAGCCAAACCCAAGAAACTTCTAACCTCAGTCACTTTTTTCGGCGGCTTCCACTCAACAATAGCTGAAATCTTACTGGGATCAACTTTTATACCATCACCTGAAACAATATGACCTAAGAATCCAACTTCTCGAAGCCAAAACTCACTTTTACTGAACTTGGCATACAACTGCATATCTCTCAGAATTTGTAAGACTATCCTCAAGTGCTCAGCATGTTCTGCCTTGTTCTTCGAATAAATCAAGATATCGTCAATAAATACCACAACAAACTTGTCCAAATATGGTCGAAATATTCGATTCATCAAATTCATAAACACAGCAGGAGCATTTGTCAACCCGAATGGCATAAATAAGAATTCATAATGGTCGTACCTTGTTCTAAAGATAGTTTTAGGCACATCTGATTCTTTCACCCGCAACTGGTAGTACCCAGACCTCAAATTGATCTTTGAAAACCATGTCGCTCCTTTCAACTGATCGAACAAGTTATCAATTCTCAGCAATGGATACTTGTTCTTGACTGTCACCTTATTTAACTGCCAATAGTCCACACATAATCTCATAGAACCATCCTTCTTTTTCACAAATAATATGGGAGCACCCCAATGCGAGAAACTCGGTCTCACAAAGCCTTTATCTGTCAATTCTTGCAACTGTGTCTTTAATTCTTTCAACTCTGTTGGTTCCATTCTATACAGAGCAATCAAGATCGGAGTCGTTCTCGGTATCAGCTCAATACTAAATTCTACTTCTCTGACAGGAGGCAAACCCGGCAACTCTTCTGGAAATACATCCGCAACTTCACACACAATCGGTACTGATTCAACTTTCTTTTCAGATTCTTTTGTATTCAATACATATACGAAATAAGCTTTATAACCTTTTCTCAAATATCTCTGAACCGACATCGAAGTAATCACACTAAACAATGCTTCTGATTCGTCTGATTCAACCTGCAGAATTTCACCATTTTCACATTTTAATTTTTTGTTTACAATTCACTATAGCATAACTAATCCATACCCAAAATAACCTCAAATTCATCAAACAGCAACAGCATCAAGTCAGCTGGAAAGTAATGACCCCTAATCATCAAAGGACATTTCTTGCATACTTTATCAACTATGACACATTTGCCTAACGGGTTCGATACTTTAACCATAAATTCCGTAGACTCAATAGGTATGTTCATATTAGACACCAATTTCATGCACACATAAGAATGAGTAGAACCAGGGTCGATCAAAGCAATAACATTAATATCATAAAGAGAGAAAGTACCGATAATCACGTTGAGAGACGAAGCATCTTCACGTGCCCTTATGGCATAAGCTCTAGCCGAAGCTCTAGCTTTAGATTTCGACGCTAATTCTCTGACTACATTCTTGCTGCTTGCCTCATTCCCAGCATTTCTCGAAGATCTTCCTCTTGAAACAGTACCACTTGGCTTTGCACTCCGAAATTTTTCTTTCTCGATCATCTCTGGACAATCTCTAATAAAATGATCTGGAGACCCACACTAGTAACATTCATTAGTTCTACAAGGACCAAAGTGACTTCTACCACATCGTTGGCACTCAGGTCTAGCAATTCTTGAATTTCCCACACTAGCCACCGAACTAGTCCAAGATCTGGAACCCACATTTTTCTTCTTACGATCCCCATATGAATGTCCCGTTGATGCCTGTGAACGAGAATACATATCTCTGAACTTTCTAGACTGCGGTGGGAGTGTACTGCTCATCGGTCGTTTCTTCCAATTTCTTGTCTCAGCCTTTGTCTTTTTCTTCTCTTTAATTAGTTCTTCAGCCTTGCAAGCCCGATCAACAAGTACCACAAATTCTTTCAACTCAATAATACCCACAAATACCTTGATGTCTTCATTAAGTCCATCTTCAAATTGTCTGCACATTTTAACCTCTGAAGGGATATATTCTCGAGCATACTTGCTCAATCGAACGAACTCTCTTTCATACTTCGTAACTGTCATGTTGTCTTGCTTCAACTCGAGAAACTCTTTACGCTCCTGGTCTACAAATCTTTCGCTGTTATATTTCTTCCGAAATTCTTCTTGAAAGAATTCCCTAGTCACCTTCTCTTTCGGCACCACTGAAATTAATGTCTTCCACCAATGATAAGCCGAATCCCTCAGCAATGATATAGCACACTTCAAGCACTCTTCAGGTGTATAAGATAACTCATCGAATACCCGAATAGAATTTTCGAGCCAAAATTCTGCTTTTTCAGCGTCATCATCAACATTTGCCCTGAATTCTTCAGTCCCTTGCTTGCGGATTCGATCAACCTGAGATCTATGGAATTTCATCAGATCCATACCTGAAGGCATCTGGGGTATAGGTTGAGAAATCGGGGGTGGTGGGGGAGGTTGTTAAGCAGTCGGGTTCGTACGAACGAACTCTGTATACCAAGTATTCATCATTTGGAGAAAGGCTTCCCGAGCCATTTCTCCTCCTCCTTGGCCAATAATAGGAGGTCGATTTTTAGTCGGCATCGCTCCTTCAGCAGGAGCTGGCGCATTGCTCTCTACATCATCAGCCACAATTGGATTGGGATCTATTTACTATAAAAAATCATTTAAAAAGGTCAGGAGTCGTCACACTATCACAATATATATATATGACATGTATAGCAAAATCCATACTTACACCGCGTTAGTCCAAGAACCGAATAAACCTGCTCTGATACCACTAAATGTAACTCCCTCGTATCTGAGACCGTCACCGGAGTCGAGCACGAGGTGTTAACGGGCTTAATTCATTAATTAAACAGCTCAAACAATTTATTTTAGAATTTCCAAACAAGTTGGCTAACGACGTCACAGTCACTAAAAAATCTATATCTTGAGTTACGAAACTCGAAATCCAATTCTGTAAATTTTCCCTAAAACTAGACTCATATATCTACTTACTAATTTTTTTTCTATAATTTTTGGTTAGGCCAATTAGTACAGTTTATTAGTTAATTTTTCCCCTATTTTAGGATTTGGCTACTCTGACCCCTATGTATTATGAATCAGATATCTCCCTGTACAAAGTTTCAATGGATATTCTACTTGTTTCTCATAAATTTAAACTCAATAAGGATTTCATAAATATAAGGTAAAACTCCTAATTATTTGTTTACAATTTATGGTGAATTTTTAAAGTCAAAATAGGGGATTCAGAGATCACTCTGACCCTGTTCCACAAAAACTTAAATATCTCATAAAATATAACTCATTTACCTGTTTCGTTTGTTCTATATGAAAATAGACTCATCAATATTCAATTCCATAACTTATTCATCATTTAATTCCATTTATACTATTTTTAGTGATTTTTCAAATTCACATCACTGCTGTTGTCTGATTCTGTTTTGTGGCCAATTTTACCTTTCCAAGGATTTTCATGGTTTAGTTAAGACATAAAGCATACATGTTATCATATATATACTTGATTAGCCATTCCAATAGCTAATCATTCTCAAACATTTTCATTCCATCCATGGGCCATATCGTGAGATTATACACACAAAATGATTGGAATGCTATACATGCCATATTTCCAAAAATTACAAGTCATTATACTGCGATTGTCCAGTGATAGTGTGAGCGTACCTCCGACCGTCCCGATCTCCAAATTGACTTCTCAAAACTACAAAGAATGAAAAGAAGGGAGTAAGCATAGATGCTTAGTAAGTCCACATGCAAATAACATATAACTTAACAAAACAATTATACCAACCAACATTAGCATAATATCACCAAAACATATATCACATTTCTATTCATCATTCATCATCATACCATATTATTGTTGTCGTATCAAGTCTCAACCCGAGGTTAAGTACATATCTGTCCAAAGTGTCCATTCCACAACACTTACATACGTCACTTGCATCTTGAGTATTCTTCCATTTCACTAGAATTTTTACCCATTGAACACATTGGAATATAACTCGGATACATGAAAATTTTGCACATAAGTGCCACATATATAACGAAGCTACCATGTAACCCGCCCATAATCGAACTCGGACTCAACTCAACGAGCTTGGGCATTCGCATCCAAAAGTGAACTCAGACTCACCCAAATATCCTAATCTATTCCTAAGGTTCAACGGGACTTTCCTCGTTCGTACTCCTTTACCATTCTCCTTGGAATCCTAATGACGATACTTCGGTAGTCTTTCACATTTTTCACATAATTCATAAAATTTTTGTATGTTGTCCAACAATGACCACAAAGCATAGAATTGCATGATAACAATCATAATATAGTATAAATAGCATTAAATAATTTAAAATAACGGTTATATTACAATATTTACATATGAACTTACCTCGATACAAAATGAGAATAGTCGAGCCTATTCCTCGTAAACTTTATTTTTCCCCCGATCTCGACCCGAATCTCTTTTCTCTTGATCTGTAATACCAAATTAATTTATTTAATACACACATTCATCAAAACAGCCCCTAGTACGAACTTTGGAAAAATTACTATTTTGCCCCTAAACTTTCACATATTTACACTTTTTCCCCAAGGCTCGTAAATTAAACCTCATCCTATTTTCTTATGTTTTATGACATTCTAATCATTTTTCCCTTCTATAGCAACATCAAATTCACACTCTAACATGTACTTATGAATATTAGGTATTTTTACCGATTATGTCATTTTACTCGTTTTTACGAAAAATCACTTAGCAAAAGTTGTTTAACACAATCTCAAACTTCATATTCTACCATAAAACATCAAAATTCATACATATCATCCATGGGTAAAATTTTAAATATAAACCCTAGCTCAGAATATTGGTAGAAATAAGGTAAACCGAGCTACAAGAATTTCAAAAATGTAAAAAACATTAAAAACGGGCATAGAAATCACTTACAATCAAGGCTTAAAAGTGTTGAAATCCAAGCTATGGTGGACAGCAAAATTCTGCAGCAACTTATGGAGAAGATGATCATTTTTGTGTTATTTTTCCCATTTTATTTCATTTAATATCCAAATGACCAAAATGCCCTTCCTTACTAAACTTTTAAAAATTCCATCTATGTCCAATTTTTGTCCATAAACTTAGAAATTGGTCAAATTGTTATTTAAGACCTCCTAATTAATATTTCAAAGCAATTTCATACTAGAAACTTCTAGAATGCAAGTTTTGCAACTTATTCAATTTAGTCCCTAACTTCAAATGAAGCACTTTATGCATAGAATTTTTTCACTAAATTTTCACACAATCATGCAATCATATCATAGACCTTAAATTAGTCATAAAATAATTATTTCTATCTCGAATTTTGTGGTCCCAAAACCACTATTCCAATTAGGCCCTAATTCAGGTTGTCACATACCAGGCATAGGCTATAATCTTTCTCAACCACATCTGCGTTTCTATAGGCTTATACTTGCTATTCCTCCTCATTGGTGATGTTAATATTTACCAGTTTCTCCTCCATTTATCTCACTCAAAGAGTCCCACATATCTTGCAAAACAACTAAAAAACCTTAACTATAGAAAACAAAACGTGTTATAGAAGCAGACAGAGAAAAAAATGCTACAAAGTAGACAAATGGTTTAGATGTTGTAATTTTCATCTTATCTTTATCATTCAACTTGGTGTTTTCAATTCAAATGAAAGAAAAATATTTAAGGATTTCATATTTTATTTTTTTAGCATCTAATAATACAAACTTGGATCCATCATATATATATATTTATATAGTAGTTTGAGTTTATTAGAGAACCTTTTTAAGTTCACAATAGTATTAAAAGTTATGTTTCATGTCTTTTAATAAATCGTAAAAGTAGTTGTTACTCAACTGACATATATAAGTAGAAAAACAATTTATTGCAAAATATCATTTCCATTTTACTTTAATCAATGTTTTTTTTAAACTCGATCATGGTCAAGCTATTGGTTCGACAGTTTAACCAATCTGATTAAAATATTATTAAAAAAAATTAAAATTTAAAAAAATAAAAAAATGGTTTAATCAATTCGTCCATGTTCTTGGATCAACCTATTCAAAGCCTTTCTCTAGAAAAATACTTTGATCAACCCGGTCCAATTCAAACATTATTGAATTTTATATTACCAATTAACATTATTTGGTTTTGAATTAATTGTTTTGAATCAAGAATATCACTAAAAAAATTGACAAAATTACTTGAGACTTTTGTTGGGGCTATGACACTCAGACTAAGAAACTTCACGTGTCATTATGACAATTTATGTTCATCGAAACCTGAAGGAAATTTGGGCATCCAAAAGGCAAAAATGTTGAATAACGCACTTCTCTGCAAATAGGTGTGGCGAATCTTAATGCAACCCCAATCTTTAGCATAGTCTATGTTACTCGCTAAATACTGCATTTCTCAGGATTTCCTTTTAGTGCAACCTTGACCCACTGACTCATGGACTTGGAGGAGCATATTAAAAGGATGAGATATATGCTTACATGCATTAGATATTCAAATTTGGAATAATGATAGGGTTTCAATCGTTGGAAATGGTATGGCATTGTACAACCAAACATCAGCAAGACCTACTGGTATAATGGTTGAAGGATTTCAAGACAAACATAACCAGCATTAGGACTCAAAGCATATTCAAGAACTTCTAGGGCCTGATTGGGAGCATGAACTCAACTCTCGCGAATTCACAATCAACCTTGAGCAAGACAAATACACATGGAAATACAACCTTGTAGGTCAATTCTCCGTGAAGGATGCATATCGTCTAATTTTCAATAAAGGTCAACCTAGACTCCCATATAATCCCAGCGACATCAATTGGAAGGCACTCTAGAAGATTCAGCTACCTTCGAAAATTCTAGTCTTCATTTGGAAACTTTTTCATAACCGTTTACCTCTTCGAAAACTTTTCCACCATCGTTAAATAATTTCAAACCCATAGTGCCCACTCTATGAACAAGAGAGGGAAACCATTGGCTACATATTTAGGACTTGTCCTTTCTCAATTGTTGTACAGTTCGGCTCCCTCTAGACAATTTGATTGGATCACATCGCTTGCTCGAATATTAGGGATTGGATAAGAATGTGGGTACAACACTACCACAAATCTAATTCAATAAAAAAAATCAATGTGAAATGGTTGGATTCTTCTACTACAACATATTTTGAAGCATGTATGCTTTTCTAAACAAATACCTAATCCCACATCCATCATGAATAGCACCCGGATTTGCCACCAAATCTACCACCTCTCACTATTTACAATTCCCAAAGTGACAGAAGTACTGACAACCTTATCACTGCTCCACAATACTACCCTGCCCAACCATTTCCTCAAAACTCTTCACATTTCTCAGTTATCATCATTTTTACTTAAAATAAAAACACCACAACTTTTGGAATGACATCGACAATCAAAGAATATGCTTTTGTCCCTCTTTTATGGGAACCTTTTACGTAGGACATTCCATACTCTACACAACTTCTATTCACTAGAACAGTCCTACTCAGAATTTAACTATAACACCCCTCGACTGACCCAGTTGTCAGATTTGAGCTAAGGGATACTACAACTGTTGTCGGAGCAACTTCATCAAATCACTAGTAAATAAACTATTTAGACATGCAATCCTTTCATAAACATGTTCACATAATGATACACATTCTTTTTCAAGTCTCAATTGAGCTTATGAAAGCTCTTTTGTTGACCTGAGCATGAAATAGGACCAAATTGCAATATTTTAAAATTCTAGGGTCATCATCATGACACCA
This sequence comes from Gossypium hirsutum, assembly GCF_007990345.1. NCBI lineage: Eukaryota > Viridiplantae > Streptophyta > Magnoliopsida > Malvales > Malvaceae > Gossypium > Gossypium hirsutum. The sequence goes on from NC_053427.1 coordinate 47,924,608, forward strand.
CTTCTTCCACATCGTAACATCTCTAAATATTTTTTCACGTTATGACATTAGGCCACTCGATGTTGCGACGTCTCGATGTTGCGACGTCACATACTATTGATCGACGTTGGGACGAGGAAATGTGGTTGTTGGGACGAGGACTCTATTTTTGGTACAAGTTAGGCCATTCGGTATCTATTTCATGTCAACCTCATAATTCCAACATCTCGGTGCATACTAGACAACTTTTTTTGCACAAAACTAATCTAAATACATGCCAAAACGTTCCATTCAACCATTTCAAATAATCGAAACCAACATTTCCACAACTTGACATCAAAACATAACAATTTAACTTAGTAAGGTCAACCTAATCATCCACTCTTTTTTAACCACTCCATTTCATCATCTTACCTATGTAAATACTCAAAATACCATTTCAAATGTCATATGCTCAATTCAAACCATATTTACCCAAAAGCATATCATATTACAAACTTTAGTATATTGAAAATTGATGCTCAACATAGGTTTCAAACTATATCATTATACCAAATTTAACCAAAACAAGCATCTATGTACATGCCACATAATCAGACCTTAAAATGTTTGAAAAACTACCGAATCAAACACAGGATAGTGTTTGCTTCTCGTAGATCTGATAGACATGTTCCACAAGTCAACAATCTATGGGGAACGGAAAAACAACGGGGTGAGCATTTTAGATGCTTAGCAAGTTCATAGGCATTTAAACGAGAAACTTACCTTGACTTGCAATTAATCAAATTAAACTATTTAACTTGACAAAGTTTGCCTAACATATCAAATCACAACAATAAGGTGAGCTTTAATATATAATCAATCATATAGTATACCAAATTTATAACATACCAATTCATACCATATAAGTATTTATATTCAAATAAATCACTAATACCATATTTGAACATCAAACACATTTTATGTCATCTCTTTTTCTCATTCCATATTATAAGTATAACTCGATGAAACTCAGTAAATGAACTCGAATAAACAAGTACTAACCATATTTGTTGCTCGTCTAGCTGAAGATATATTTGTGTCAGGTTACCCGTATGGGCTTAACCTTTATATCAACACATCAAATAGCTTGGCATATTCTACATTGGACACTCTACTGTATGGCTAATAAAGTGGAGATTACAAGGATTTCCAAAGGATGGCACTAGCATCGGGTTGTCATGATGTTTTATTACTATATTTTGTTATCTTACCAAAAAAATTGTTCTATAGATACTTTGACCCCTTTTTAATAGTTTTCTTTTTCTTTTTCGGTTTCATTTTCAACTACTTTCGTGATAGTTTAAATCTGTCGAGCACCATTGTGTGAAAACTTGTGAATAAATAATAGTCCATTCTATTTTCTCTAAATACCAGTTTTAGTTTCTTTCTATTTTGTTTTATATGAAAATTATGGTGGTCTTACTTACATTTCATTTAGTTTTTTGTTCTCTAGTTGTATTTTGATGTATAGACAAGATTTACCAAGGCAATTGTGTCGTTAGGTTTATTGAAAATCATTATTGGTGAACTTTTTTGTTATAATAGAATACTCTAATGGTGATTGTGATATTGAACTTTGAGAAAATGAAGAAAAAGATAAACCATTTGAGACATAATTTTTTATACATATAGTGGGGCCTCTTAAGGCCTTTGTAATTGGTTAACTAGAATTTTTTATAGGAAGATTTAACAACAATAAGTAAGAATGTAATAATTGAGAATTGATAAACGGGATACATTTGTAATTAGTTTATGTTTTATTATCAGCTAATCTTTTTCTTCTATTAGATTCTTTTTGCACACATAGGTATTTGTGTACTAATTTATAATATTTTATTTATCACATATACTACGTGCCCATTGTTTATGGTTTCTCTAATGAATTAAAAAAAAGATTTTTTTAATAAATAAAAACGCATTACTTGATTTTCGCGATTAATGATTGTTATACATACATTACACTATATTTTTAAAAACCAATTAAAATAAAATGTGTGATATATTTTTATTTTGATAATGAAATCTTCGCCTATAATACATTTTAATTAATTACTATTATAGTATAAAAAAATTTATTTATTATCAAATAAACAAATAAATATTAAGTATAGTGATAAGATATATTATATTTTAAAGTAAAAATAAATATTTTAATTTTGAAAATAATATAAAGGAATAATTATAAATCTTAAATATAAATAAATTATAGATTCAGCATGAAAGATTTAAAAAATATTATTTACTATCAAATATGTGATTTTTTTTTTGAAGGATAAAGACGGCTACGCCCTATTCAATCAGTAGTAGATGTTCAATTATGTTTAGTTGATAAATTTGGAAAAATAAAAAAGAAATATAACTAGAAATTAATATAACCACCTAAAAAAAACAATCAGAGTGTACCTTTACATGAGTCTTAATTTTCTTCACCCATGTGTGTAGATATTACTTAGTGGTTTTTTAATTGCAAATAAAAAATAAAAATTGTGCCTTGTGTGTGCAATTAATATGAAGAAATAAATAATAACGACTCTATATGGGCATAGTTATTAAATCTGAATAAAAGCTGAATTGTTAGGTTTCTCAGCTTTGATACATAGGTAGGGTGAATTGGCCGTTTCTCATACTTCACAAATACTAATTCAATGAATTAGTACATAAAAAAATGAATCCCTTCTTTAATTACAGTAAACTGAGTAATATCACATGGATGCTGAAAATGAATACATTAGCTGGCCAATTTTAGTCAAAAGGAAAACGTTATCTCCATGTTGGCAACTGTTATATTTCGTATTGTAGGTCAATTATTAATAACTGAAAACTTGAAATAGGATATGCAACCTGCATTAAATTCATAATGTCAACCATCATTTATAATATTAATTTTACGGTTGTTGTGATTATTCTTTTAAATAATTCTTCTTTTAAAAGTTGGATATACCTTAATTTTTTTCAAATATTCAACTTATAGCCACAGAGAATTGAATTTTAATTTAGATATTATATTATTAATTCGAAAAATAACGGGTGCAATAAAAGAATGGAGTGTAAGCGGAAGGGAAATGACAGCAGCCCAAAAGGTGTTTAATCCTGGAAATTGTTTTTTACAAGAATAAGAGACAAGGGAATTTTGAAAAAAAATATTGGTGGTGTTGTCATTAATTATCTGATATTTGTGGAACTGGGATTAACTGCTCTATTTAATTTTATTTGTCATTAAATTCCTGGTGGTTTGATATTTATTTCTTAGGTGTCCTTTGTTTCGCTTTAAAAATCTTGGTGTTTTTGCCATAAAAGTAAAACCCATTGCCTTCTTTCTCTAACACTCCAAAAGCAAATGAACGAAGTTTTCCCCACTTTTTAATTACTCCTCCTTTTGTTTAAGTGGCTTGAGTTTGAGTCATATTAATTACGTTTGTTGTTTAGACTTTACCTTATTATTATAATTTTTATTTTTTTTAATTAAACAAACCAATTTCATTGATTAATACCCTCACATAATTTATTATACCATATTTTTAGCCCTATAACATCATTTGTGTAAGTACAAAAAGTTTGATAAACTTTTAAATTTAAAAAGAATAAATTTTATTATTTTATAAAAATTATTTATTCTATGCACTCTGCAAAAAATGTTGCAACTTCTTTGCAAAATATTGCAACTATGTAAAATGATTATGCGAATGAGGACATTGGACGTTAGGATCAGGCGTATAGAGTGAGCCTCTTAACTTGAATATAATGATTCATCTCTTTGTTGTTCTTGCTTTCTCTTTTGACTTTCTCATTATTTAAATAAAAGTTATTTAATTATTTTTAATATAATCTTTTAAAATATAAGTTTTATATAGAATGTTTATATATTTTTTCCTCAATTTTAAATATAATTAAGTTTTAAAACATAAATTTTTATATAAAAGATTTTATTTTTTACCCATGCCGTTGTTCTGAAAAAAATTAAATTTAGTAACTCACTAAGAAAGTTTATAATTGAGTATCTAAATTTTATTTTAGTTACACAAATTGATTTCATTGATTAAAGATGTTGGATGAAATATTATTCAAATATGACGGTAAGATATAAATATTAAAAATTAAGAAGGTTTGAGTTTAAGTTATATCATTTATTTATATTTTTTTAATTTTACTTATACAAGATATAAAATAAAAATATATTTTAAAAATAATACAATTTATTTTCTAAAATAAAATTAATTTTTGTATTATTTAATTAAGTTGATACTTATTAATTTTTTCATTATTTAATTGGGTTCGTACTTATTTGTTCAAATATTTTTCACTCAATAGAAAAAGTAAAAGCATTCCCATGAGATATTATATCCTTCAGTTGAGCTCACGAGCATCACTAAACTAAGATTTCAAGCAGGTGATATATTAAATTGTTAAATGATGCATTAATGATGTACAGTAACTTGGGTAGATTGCAATACTATTTACTGCTACTTTCCTCCTCCTGCCTACTTTTAAGGTTGTTTCTGAATTTTCCTCCAAACAGTAAAATATTTCCCAACCCAAATTTATCATCTTCTTCTACCAAATCTTCAAATTAATTTAATTCAATTCTCTCTCTCTAACCTACACATCTCCACCACTCCCCACCATAATTTAATTAAAGCTTTTAAATAAAACCCATCTTCTCTCACTTCATTTCTCCTTTATATATTTTGGTCTTTCTTCTTCAAGCCCCTCACCATCCATCCCCTTCTCTCACCCAGTTTTGTTGGTTCTTCCACAACAGAAGAGGACTTAATTTTCAGTCCATTGGCTCAAGAAGGTAACTTTTTTCAAAACCGTTCAATAGTTGTTGAATTAACTCTTTTGTTTTTGTCAGTTATGTTACATGCATGTTTCATTCAGGTTATTTTTATATACGTGAACATCACGAAGATGAGTCGCAGAAATGGTCCCAAGCTTGAGTTGAAGCTCAACCTATCACCACCAAGGTTTAACCCAAGAGTGGAATCACCAAGCCGATCGGCTACCGTGTCACCGACATCGCCTCCAAGCTCATGCGTGTCATCGGAGATGGAGGATGACACTGGCAGTTGTAGTGAGGCAACAACAACATCCATGGTTCTTGTGGGGTGCCCAAGGTGCCTTATGTATGTTATGCTATCAGAGGATGACCCCAAATGCCCCAAATGCAAGAGCACTGTTTTGCTAGATTTCCTTAACGACACTGCCACCGCTGCCTCCACCAAGACAAGAAAGAGCAGCTAGAACACACTGCAGCCTCACCCCTGCCCTTTCCCTAATTTTAATGTTACAGCTCTCTTTGATAGTGCTATTTGCTCTCCACCTTTAGTTTTTGACCTTTTTCTTTATAAACTCCACTAACGATAGAAAAAAAACAAGGTGGAGCACCAATAGCAGTGATCTTTTCCTTTTTTTTTTTTTTTCTCTTTTCCGGAGGATCCTAAATCTAATCATAGAACATAGAATATTGGCGTTTATGGGTTTCTTCCTCTTTATCAGAAATCTATGTAAACTGGTTAAAGTGAAGTTGCAACTGCCAAAACTTTCTTATGATAATGAAAAATATAATATGATATTGATCGGGAAAATGTTGTGTGTGATACTTTCTTTAGTACATTTTGTTTCTCTCCTTAAAAAACAACAAGAAGAAAAAAAAAATAGAAAATGATGCCACATCAGCAGATGATTGGGCAGTGACGCAATGCTGAGTTCATGATTTATAGAGAATAGTATTCCTAAAGAGGGGTAAAAAATGAAAAATCCCTTGATGAGGTTAGATTTTGTTAGTACTTTGACGGCAGTTATAGAAGATGGAGTTACCAAGACTGTGAGACTGAGGCCCACCATGACATGATTGGCTTCTCAAATTTTAAGTTTCTAATGTTAAGTTGCAATTTGATAGAGAATGCGATCAAAGTTAACTACTGGCAGGAAGCAGACGGCAATCAAGATTAAAGCTGTGTTTAGTGTGGAAGAGAAGTCGGGATATTCTCCGATTGCCAATCTCAAACTTTGTATCAATGAACAAAAGACCAAAAGAGAGGGTAAAACACATTAGACCCGGGGGGGGTAGTTCCAGCATTGAAAAGCAAAGGGAATCACATTAGATTGAAAGACAATTAAAACACATAAATGCAGTGAGTAATTGAGACGGTTGAGAGAATCATGGTATTACATCAGATGATAAATACAAAATTTAATTCCTCACAAAATATCCTATGAAACGATTATTACTCTTTATGTCCAATTTCTATTTTTTCTATTATAAAAAATCAGTTATCAATAATATAATTTTTTAAAATTATGATTACTGGTTATAGTTTAAAATGTAAGAAACATATAATGTCCAAAATAGGCAAATATTTATTTTTAATACTTAAAATGAAAATTATTTTGACTTCTTTCCTTTTAATCACTCACTAAATGCCACCTTTCTGCTGCCGTTATCTAATTCGGCAATCCGTTTAACCCCTTGTTTGGCCATTGTCAACCCATTCCAAATTCAATTCATAATTTCAATGACACACCAAAAATAAACATATTAATTTGATTTTTTTAGTACAGTATTTATATTATTTTTTGTCCAATCTGGTATATGTATTTGATAAAATTTATATATTTTGGTACTCAAAGGTAATGATAATAATTTTTTTACATTTAATTTGAGTTTTAGAGTTGATTTTATAAAAATATATAATTAACAAATAATATTAGCAATTAACTTTCCTCAAATTAATCCTAAAACTTAAATTAAATCACATCTATCATATTGCATTTGACAAATTAAACATAAAATTAAATAAATTCACAATTAACACAAAATTTATTCTATTAATAAAATTATGAAAAATTTAAACTTAATAATATTTGCAATTCATTTTCATCAAATTAACCTTAAAATTTAAATTAAACACTAAAAAGTTAACATTGTTACCTTTGAAAATTAAAACATATAATTTTTTTTAAATATAAATATCAAATTAGATTATTAAATAACATAAGTACCAAAATAGAAAGAAAATTATTTAAAGTGATAATTAACTTTTTCAGAAGTAATCAAATAAGAATTTATTTTTTTTGGACTAACGCAAATTAATACGGCATGAAAAATAAATCATTTATGCTTTATTTTAGTTTCATGGTTATTGAACACGATAGTATTATGTAGAATGGTTTAGTCCAGCATGTCCGAAAATGTTGACTTGAAAATATTTAATAGGAATGTAAGTATAATTTCAAAAGTTTAAGCCCAGCGTTGATTTTTTTTTTTATGAAACCTACAATAATACTTGTTCCAGGTTCCCTGTATAACAAAAACTAATGACTTTATTTAACAGCAAAAGAAACTTACATAGTACAGTAAAAAATTGCCCTAACTTCTTTGAGCATTAAAAAAACAAACAAATGAAAATAGGAAGATGGATGGTTATAAGTCAACTTATTTAATTTCTTCCTGCTTCTGCAAACAGTTTACCTAACTACATATACTATAAGGATATATTAACCCACCAAATTCTCTATAACAAATTTCAACTAATTACCGCGCAAACTATTTACCTAACAGAACTGTGAATAAATATTACCCCATATATCATTTGGCTAAACAAGAAAATTAATTCAAACTCTAGATCCAAACATTTTACAACTCCTTTACAAATTCCTAATCTTTTGAGAAAAAAAATCTACCCATCCCGAGAATCATTCACAAATTTGAATATATATGACATAGATAATAAGAATATAAAAAATTAAACCATTGACATAAACTTGTCATTTTATAAAATAAAAATAATTTCATTTTAAATTTTCTTCAATAATTTTTATCTTTATTTTAATTTTTATATAGTAATTTTTTGGTTGTGTTCGGTAAACAGGATTTGGGAATTTTTTTTAGCTGATTTGGGCACAAATGGAGGATAGTGTACTCAAACCCTCTAATTGTAGTGATCGATCAAAACCTTCAAACAAAAGAAAAAACACAGAGATGGACAATGTTTGTCACAGTTGATTGGAAATAAGATATGTGTAATGACACATTTGATATGCTTGCTCAAAAATTACTCATTTTGCCACACACTCTCAAACCTAATAGGGATGTCAAGATATCAATAGTCTTTATTTTCTCATTTTCACTTTCATCTCCAAAGTTCAAAATAAATCTAAAAAAAAAATCTCCCCTGTGAATCTACAAAAATTAACTATGGAGATTCATTTACAAGATGATTTCATACATTAAGGTTAGTTCTTTCTATGCTTTTAAATTGTTGTACTTTTTTTACCTTTATTTGTCGAAATTTTTTACCCCAATAAATTGATTTTTTCCTCCCGTTATTTGATTTTTTCCACGTATTTCATCTTTTTTTGTCCTTGTAATTTGAATTTTCGATCCCAATAATTCTATTTTTTTCCCTGTAGTTTTTTTCCTCCCTATAAGTCAAAATTTTTTTCTCCTTGTAATTTGACTTTTTTTTGTCTTTGTAAATTGAACTTTTTGTCCCCATAATTCAAAATTTTCAATTTATTTACTTCTTTTTTTCTTGTAAGTCAATTTTTCCCCTATAATTCAACCTTTTTTTGTCATTGTAATTCAACTTTTTTTTGTCCCTGTAAATCGATTTTTTTGAAATTTTTTTGAATATTTTTCCTATCAGTTATGGTTCACTTTGTTTCCTATTAAAAGCTGATTTTTACCTAAAAAATAATTTGCATTATATATATTTTTGTTTTTGCATTATACTTGTTCTAAAAGCTAAGTTTTTTTTGCTATCCATCTCTTCCTCCTATCATTAATCTTTTCTCTTTTTTTCTTTATTTGGTGAAATGATTTTTGTAACAATCCATTTTTAGCATTACAAGAAATGGTGGTTTCGAAACCTCGTTTACCGATGATGGAGTCGGTAAGTTTTAGTATTTAATATCTATTAGTTTATTATAATGTCATATGAAATCCTAACTTGATGATTTGAGTAATTGGATAATTTATTTTAGCATAAGGATGAAATCGTAAAGGTGGTAAAAGTTAACCACTATGGATTTCTTTCACTTGTGGTAATATGACAATTGATTAGGGACCAAATTGATAATTCAACCATTTTCATAGTTAATGGTCAAATGTTGGTTTTACCTTACCTGTAATGATGTTAATCTTAATTAATAATTAGATTAGACACACACACACATGCATATATACGCCGTAGCATAGTGGACGGAAAGAGGTAGTTCGTTATTCTCTTTTTCAACCTCTCCATCACCGTTTTTCTTCCTTGTTAAGCTAGGCAAATGATGGTCACTAAACTAACTATAATTATGACAAAGGCAAGTGCACTTATCGAACAATAGTATAGCTATGGTGAGTAGGGAATATCGTATCCACGAGGACTAAAAATACTAGTAATTATTGTTTTACTATTATTTAGCCGATAAATTGGGATAATTGTTTTTAATCTAAATTTATTAATCTTCAACTAAGAACGCAACAGAAAGTGAAATAGGAAATAATCGAAGATACCAAAGAAAAAGACAATACCTAGGAAAGAATCCACCTAGACTTTATTTACTATTCTGAATCTGAATTAAATGATTTATTCACTTGTGTCTTGATCTGTAGAAATCCGTAAATTATGTTAATATCTCTTTCGAGAGTAAAAACAACTTACTTTAGCTTGATTAATTGAAATCTCTTTCTACTTAAAACCCTTATTGTCGTATTAACTCGATCTATGGATTCCTTTATTAGATTTGACTCTAATATGGTAGATTTATGTCGTCCTATTTCTAGGATTGCATGCAACTCCACTCAATTATGCTAAATCTACTCTTAAACAGGGACTTTTACTCCACTGGAGTAAGCACATTAAACATGATTAATATCCCAAAAATATTAAAACACAAAATAAACGTACATAATTGAGAACAAGAATCAAGTATTTATCATGTAATTCAGAAATCAAATAATAAGATTCATCATAAATTTTATCTTCCCTAGGTATCTAGGGAATTTAGTTCATAATCGAAAATGAAAACATCTTGAAGTCCGAGAAACTACAAGACATAAAAAAATTCAAATAAACTTCGAAAGAAGTTAAAAGGAGATCTTCAATCTTGAAGGAGATTCGCTTCTAAGTTGGCTACGATGGTGTTCTTCGAGTAATTTCTTCAATCTTCTTTGAATGCCCCCTTAGATCTTATTCTAATTGATATTTATAGAATTTAGAAGGCTTAGAAAGCCTAAAAATTGGGTTTTTCCGTGTGTTTGGGAAACAAGGAGCAATATAGACACAGACTGGCACATGGGTGTGTGGCCAGCCCATGTGGAAATGCCCAAGCCGCGTGGATCTTGGAAACAGCTCTATTCATTAGATTTTGGCTCGTTTTTCACTCCTTTCGCTTCTAAATGCTCTTCTAAGTATAGAAACATGAATATAAAGGATTAGGAGCATCAAATTCACTAATTTACATCATTAATTATCCAAAAATGCATTAAGAATGAGATTAAAATATGTCACTTTTATAGCTTATCAAATATCTCTATACTTAAGCGTTTGCTTGTCCTTAAGCAAAATCCTCAACTCACAATTAAAATTAATCTTTCGCAACTCATAATTCTTATCAATGATGTTTTTTCATAATTCACAAGTAATCATACATTGATAATTCAACTAAAAGAACACTAAAAATTCAAACAATCCAAGTCAAACATTTTGAAAGCATGAAAACATAGGTATTTTCCCTTATCTAAGTAATTACCTTTAATTCAAAATCAACAAGAATCGATATCTTCAATAAAGATTCACTCAAAGTATTTAAGGTTCAAAAATAAGCACTCAATAGTCAAACATGAAAAGTTATTACGATAGGCTTGCATGAAAATCAAATCTCCACCACTATAAAATGTGATGATACACAAATCAAAAGGTCTTTAAGAGGTTGTAATGGGGCTTAGGTTAAAGGTGTGGAGAAAGGCCGAAAAAGATGGTTAAAATCGAAATCGAATTGATAAATTACCAAACTAGAAAAATAAACAAATGTTGAATTAAAAACAATTACATCAATCGAAAACTATTCAAGAATAAAAAGGGCTTCTTCTCAAAATATGAATTTAATTGTTCAAGCTCAATTAACATAGAATTAAATAATAGTCAATATATATACTTTTTTTTTACTTTTTTTATACAATAAGAAATAATTTAGCAAAATAAACAAAAGGGCTTAATTAGGTAATTAACCAAATCAAATCTCGATAAAAAGGGAGTCAATAAAATGAAAAAAATTCTCAATGAGCAAAAAAAAAAAAAAGAAAGTTATGGGTTAACATTAATAGGTAAATCAAGAAACGATGTGTTAGGCTCGATGGGGTTCACTAAGGGTTAATTATGTAGGTAGACTTTTTATGGGATAAGTGGGTTAAAACCTAAGTGCCTTTATCATCTCAATATATCAAATCAAAGGTGTAATCTCGACATGCATAATCAAAGCAATTTTTAGAATAACAAATCAAATTGACACACTCATAACCAATAATAAGAAATGAGCAAGAAAAATGTATGCTCTAAAGGCTCAAAATCTCACACAAAAAATTATGGTTTTTGATGTCAATCTTGCAAATCTCAAACTTCAAGGTAATATCTTAATTTAGGGAAACAACCTAAGATCTCTAATTCTAAAAATAAACTTATCATGTTTGATTCTCTCATGTCTTAAATTTTAAATCAACCAATACACAATTATTAGCAAATTAATCTAAAACAAATCGACAAAAATCACAAATTGATAAAAATTCATTCTAATAGGAGTGTGAGAAAATTAATTAAACACAAGACATAATTTCGGGACTTTCTAATATAAATAACCTCTCCACACTTAAGATGTACATTACCCTCAATGTACAAACAGATATAATCACAGTATAAACAGAATATCAAAAGAGAGGGAGATAACTGAAACTGCCCTGAATATTGGATGAAATCCCTAGAATAGTGAAAAGCGGAATTGTAGTCAAATCTAAATGTAGAGCACGATTCCGAGCAAAATAATGAAAAAATAAACACAACTAATGAAGAAGATTAAGAGTGACTAACTCGATTAAAAACAACCATAAAAATAAAAATATAGTTCAAAAGATAAAAACGAAATAAGTTTAAGAAAATAACAATAACAATAAACATAAAAAAAAACAAATAGACTCAATGGTCCTCATCATCAGAAGTGTTGGTGTCGTGAGTCGTCGAAGCTGAGGAGGAGATATAGAGATGCTGATAGATCTACTGCAATGTCGTGTCAATACTGTCGAACCTCTGAAAGCAGTGCTGCTCGAAGCGAGTGAACCGTTCGGAGAGGTCTGCTAAAGTAACAGTAGAAGAAACAGGACGGTGATTCGAAAGTGGAGGCTGAGGTGGGTCCTCATGATGGAGAGGAACATCATCAGTGAAGTCCTTGGGTTCATTTCGAGCGTCAAAATGAAATAATCGGTATTAAAGAGGATCCACTCCATGAAGTCGCTCGATCATCCTTATATGTGTCATGCTCGATATTCCCTGTGAGGACATCTGGCCGATGAGTGTATGTGTAGAGGACTGCTTTGGTGTGTCGAGGAGGCTGAAGTGTTGAGCAAGTCGAGTCACATAAGGGCCTAAACAGATGAGACCCTTCCTATTGTGGTCAGTCTGATGGTGGAAGGCTAAGGCGATGAAGTATGCTAAATAAAAAATATGCCTAGTGGCCATGCTCCATAAAAATTATGCTTCGGTAGTGCTGACAACTCTGGTGCTCTCTCTCCTACCGGTCAAAGTATGGGCTAAAAGGGGATGAATATACTGCAAAGCCGGAGGGAGATAAGTCGCCTTCGAGCGACTCGCGTCATAGGGGGTCATACTCACCATAAGATTTGTCCAACAACTAGCTGGTGAGTAGTGAATGTGTCGATGTAGGTGGAGGAAGTTCTTGACACTCATAAACTCCTCAGTGTATAGTCCCAAAGCAACACCGAACTCAGGGACACTCATATAGCGCACCAAGCCACCAAGTCTGAAAAAAATGGTGCCTGGCTCTTCATGAGTCGCTATCTCATTCTGGAGAGTAAAGGTCGAGTAGAACTCCAAAGTTAGCTCCATGTAGGTGGGCTCCAAGATGGAAAAGAATCAATCCTACGGCCCTGTGGTAATAAAGGCACGCACGTGATCAGTTAGGTGGACCTACTCCAACGCGGTCCAATCAATACATCAGCTTAGACCGGATAGGCACTGTTGAAGAAGCTGAAATAAATCCTCCTAGGGACTTGCTAAAAATCAGAGATAAGGGTGGCAGGCCTCAGCGGAGGCACTCGAGGAGGAGGTTGCGCCAGGTGTCTTCCACTTTTTTAAATGGGGACGGAGACCTTAGACTAACTATGAGTGTTGGTTATGGTGTGCCTGAAAATAAAGAATTCAATAATAAATAAAGCCTCACCAAATATTAAAACACAGGTCTGAGAAAGTAGTAGTCAAAATAGAAATCTAGTCCTAAAAGAATATGTACTTGAAACACCCCTGACCCGTATCCGTCGTTGGAGTAAGATTCCAAAGTATTACCGAAACATTCAAAACATTTTTTAATTAATTTACGTAAAGTGTAACATCCTGATTTTGGGCTTAGTCGGAACAGTGGTTTCAAGACCACAAATTCGACGAGGAAAATTTTATTTTTATTATATTTTTATGGTCTACGATTTCACGGAATGATTTCGTGAAAATTTCGTTCAAAAATTTCGACGTTTGGGCACTCAATTTCGTGAAAAAGTTGAGTTTTACATGATAGAAGTGTTTAATTGTTATGAGTTTTTAAATCAAAGGTCCTTAAATGGTAATTAGACCATTTTGAAGTTTGTGGGCAAAAATTGGACATGGATGGAATTTTTTTTGAAAGTTTAGTAGTAAGGGCATTTTGGTCATTTGTATATTAAATGAAATAAAATGGGAAAAATAACACAAAATGGCCATCTTCTCCATATGGAGGCCAAAATTAGCATGGGGGAAGCCATGGCTAGGGTTTTCAAGCTTTCCAAGCTCAATAGTAAGTCCGTTCTAGCCCCGTTTTTCAAGTTCTTTACGTTTTTGGAATCCCGGTAACTTGATTAAGCTTATGCTAGCAATAATTCAACCTAGGGTTCGTATTTGGAAAAATACCCATAGGTGAAATTTGTGTATTTTGGTGTTTTATGATATAATATGAGGTTTTAAATTATGTTAGACAACTTGTGCTACTCGGTTTTAAGTGAAAACGAGTAAAAGGGTTTAATCGATAAAAATACCTAATAGTTATAAGTGCATGTTAGAGTGAGAATTTGATGTTGTCATAGAAGGGAAAAATGATCAGCATGTCATAAAACATAAGAATAAGTGATGAAGTTTAATTCCCGAGCCTAGGGGCAAAAGTGTAATTATGCAAAAGTTTAGGGGCAAAATGGTAATTTTGCCAAATTTCGTATTAAAGGCTGTTTTGATGAATGTATGTATTAAATAAATTAATTTGGTATTATAGATCAAGAGAAATGAGATTCAAGTCGTGATCGAGGGAAAAACAAAGTTTACAAGGAATAGGCCCGATTGCTAATATTTTGTATCGAGGTAAGTTCGTATGATAATAATAATGCAATGTTATGTTTGAATTATATTTCTTACTATTATTGCATATATTGTATGATTTATTATATAGGAAAAGTTGATGGAATGGTGTTTATGATGTGGAAATATGACATGAAAGAATGTTACATGAAGTGCAAGAAAATGATGATACATGACAAGTGATATATGAAATATGTGATTTATGTTATGTAAATTCTTAAAAGCTAATTTTCTATTTGAGTTGTGTCTTATTATACTATGAATGGACAATTGGTACTATGGATAGTGAGATCGACACTTCGAGTAAGTTCGTATATAAATAATCTATCGATTCTTTTTATGTTAATATATTTTGATATCATATGAAATGTGGCTGCCTATCAAATGATTATTTGATGTAAATTATGAATTGAAATTGATTGCGGACAATTTAGTAAAATGTTGAAAAGTGAGGAATTTCCCGGTTGAACCTTCGGAATAGAAACGATACCAATGAGCTATTGTGAGGTCACGTGTGTAGTACTAAGTGTAGGCTACTACGTGTACCAAATAATTGGTCGCATGTGTAGTACTAAGTGCAGGCTACTACGTGTATCAGATGGTTATGTCATGTGTGTAGTACTAAGTGCAGGCTACTACGTGTACCGGATAATTGGTCGTATGTGTAGTACTAAGTGCAGGCTACTATGCGTACCAGATAGCTTCGGCTACAAGTGTGGAAATGAGAAAATGTGCAGGCAATTGTGTATCTGTTATTATTCCGATAAGTTCAACGGGAAATCGATTAAGTGAAAATAAATGTGAAAGTGATTATGTGATGAACAATGCAAGTATATGTTTATTTGAATTTATGAGCAATATGCTCGATATTTGAGCGAACATCGGTAAAATGGAAGGGATTAAGTGAAATTGTGCAAAAGTGAACTTAATAGTAAAATAGTGTTGGACAGCAACAGTGCATGAATTTGAAAATTTACCAAAAATTGTGTAAGTTGAATTAAATTTCAAATAAAATATGTAATTAAATTTTATTGAGTCTATTTTCATATAAAAGAAACAGGGGAAGCAAAAGAATTCCATATTATGTGATATTTGAATTCTTGTGAGACAGTGTCTGAATGAATTCGAGATCCCCTGTTCTGACTTGGAAAAATTGTTAAAAATTATAGAAAAATAATTTTGGGGTATAATTTATATGCCTAGATTTAATAAAAACAAACGAGAACATCATCCGAGTTTTGTACTATGAGATAAATAAATTTTAGTGAAGAAAGGTCGAAGCTGTTAAACAGCAAAACAGGGGAGATTTTGAATAATAAACTGTACTTATTGGCTGGACTAAAAATTCTGAAAATTTTATGGTGGAAAGATCTATGAGTTTAGTTTTTGGAAAAATTTACGGATCTTAATTTGGAGTTCTGAACTCTAAATATAAATGATTTAGTGACTATTACTCAAGAAAACAGCTTAACCAGAACTTGTGTAAATGTACAAATGAGTTAGTTTTATTGTGGGAAGCATGTTAGTAAATTGCTTATTATTATTTCATGTGAGCTTACTAAGCATAAAGCTTACCCCCCCTCCTTTCCATTTCTTTTATGTTGTCAGGTTAGCTCAGGGTTGGAGACCGTCGGAGGCAGCATCACACTATCAAGCCAACACCTTGACAGTATAAACACATATGCTAGATTTATCAAGTGAGTGGCATGTATAGGGACCTAATTTTATAACATGTGTTATTATTATTTGGCCAAATATATTGGTCTTTAGTGAGCTAATGATTCTGACTTATAAATCTAGCTATTTATGTTATGTTTGATATTGGTGATGTGCATATGCTTGGTTGTCATGCATGGTTGGTAATAAGTTGTTTAAGTTGTTTAATTGATGAATTAAGTTTAGTAACACTTCGTGCTTGACTCCGGCGATGGTCTCGGGTACGGGAGAGTTACATAAAGTACTATTCATTTATTGAAATCATACATATCGTCCCCTATATGGACCCTCAAGGCCCAAAACGAGTGTTGGAATCAAATCGAGACTAAATCAGGAATTCATAGAATTTTTCAAGAAATTTCAAAATTTTTCCTAGGTACAGGGCTCACACGCCCGTGTGGTCAGGCCGTGTACTACACACGCCCGTATGGTCAGGCCGTGTACTACACACGCCCGTATTCGTAACCCGTATAACTCTTTGACTTTTAAAGCATGAAAAAATTGAAGTCACACGGCCAAGTCACATGTTCGTGTGCTAGGCCGTGTGGCGAATTTTTATTTTCAAAATTTAGGTGCAGTTTAGACACGGCCGTGTAACACGCCTGCGCCCAAGGCCGTGTCAACCACACAGCTAAGATACACGTCCATGTTTCAGCCCATGTGCCCATTCTGAGCATTCTATTTCTCATTTTTAGGATGTAGGGGACAAATGGTTAGACCACATACCCATGGGACAAGCCATGTGTCACACACAGCAAAGACACATGCCCATGTGTTTGCCTGTGTAGACAAAGTAAGGCCATTTCCTAGCCTCATTTGTCACCCAAAACATACCATTTTCCTGCACTAAAACTCACAAGCATATATCCACCAATCCAACATCGTATTCACAAGAAATTTGACATCAATCATATAGTATTATCCCATGCATCAATAGATATAAACTTACTCATGTCATAAACTCATATGCTAACACAATTTCATCAAACCAACTCATAATAAGCACTTATGTGATTATCAAAATGATCGCGTGATTTCGTGATAGGTTTTAATATTTATAATTAATCATTCTTGAAACTAACTATTATCGCGATGTAGGCAAGTGTACCTATCGAACAGTAGTATAGTTTTAGTAAGACCGGATTGTCGAACCCATTGGAACTAAAAGTACTAGTAATGACTGCCTTTTATTATCTAGCCTAAGAATAAAGAGGTTTTGTTTTAACTAACTAATTATCTAAACTAAGAACTCACAGAGAATAGAATTGGGGAATTGCTTTTAGGAAAATTGATTAAATTAAGACAATACCTAAGGAAAAATCCACCTAGACTATACTTGTTATTCTGGCTCCAAATCGGACGATTTATTCATTTAACTTATTCCGTAGTGATCCCTAAGTTATGTTATTATCCCTATTCCAGACTAATAACGTCTAATCCCTAGATTGAATAATTGAGACCTTTCTCTAATTAACACCCTAGGGTTGCATTAACTCGATCTATGGATCCCCTTATTAGGTTTCACCCTAATCCGACAAAATCTTGTCACCCTATGTCTAGGCGCGCAAACAACTCCGCTTAATTATGACAAATGTACTCTTAGACAGTGTAACGTCCCCGTACCCGAGACCGTCACTGGATTCAAGCATGAGGTGTTAACGGACTTAATTCATTAATTAAACAGCTTAAACAATTTATTTTAGAATTTCCATACAAGCTGGCTAACTGCGTCATAGTCGCTAAAAAAATCATATCTCAAGTTACAAAACTCGAAATCCAATTCCGTAAATTTTTCATGAAACTAGACACATATATCTATCTACTAAATTTTTTATAGAATATTTGGTTAGGAAAATTAGTACAGTTTATTAGTTAAAGTCTCCCCTATTTCAGGGTTCAACTACTTTGACCCTGTGTATTATGAGTCAAATATCTCCCTGTACAGAGTTTCAATGATTTTTCCCTTTGTTTCTCATAAAACTATACTCAATAAATATTTCATAAATGTAAGGAAAAACTCCTAATTGTTTTTTTTACAATTTATGTTGAATTTTTAAAGTCGTAACAGGGGATTCAGAGATCGCTCTGACCCTGTTCCACCAAAATTTAAATATCTCATAAAATATAACTCATTTACCTGTTTCATTTCTTCATTATGAAAATAGACTCATCAAGCTTAGATTCCATTAACTTATTCATCATTTAATTACATTTCTACTATTTTTAATGATTTTTCAAATTTACGTCACTGCTGCTGTAGGACACTGTTTTATAGCCAATTTCACCATTTTATGGTTCTCCATGGAATAGGTAATACATTAAATATACGTAACACTAAATATAAATTTTGATTAGCCATTCCAATAGCTAATCATCAACAAGAATTTCCACATCACTCATTCACTATATCATAAGATTATATACACAAAAGGATTATAATGCTATACATGCCAATTCCCAAAATATGCAAGCCACTATACCGAGATGGTCCGTTGGTAGTGTAAGTGTGCCTCCAACCGTCCTGTTCTCCAAGCCGGCTTGTCAAAACTACAATGAATAGAAGGGAGGGAGTAAGCATAAATGCTTAGTAAGTTCACATGTAAATAGCAAGTAACATAACCATGCAATAATACGAAGTCCACATTTGCATAATATCACCAAAGCATTCATATCATATTTCTCATTCATGATCTTACCATATTATTGTTATATTGAAGTCTCAACCCGAGGGCTAAGTACATACCCGTACAAATTTTCTCATTCACCACACTTACCAACATGTCACCTTCATTTTAGGTACTCACCTTATCCACTTAAGATTTACCCGTTGAACACATCAGAATATAATTCGAAGACACGAATTTCATACACATAAGTGCCACATATGTAGCCAAGCTATCTGGTACGCATAGTAGCCTGCACTTAGTACTACACATGCGACCAATTATCCGGTACACGTAGTAGCCTGCACTTAGTACTACACACATGACCAATTATCCGGTACACGTAGTAGCCTGCACTTAGTACTGCACACGTGACCTAATCATCTGATACACGTAGTAGCCTGCACTTAGTACTACACACGTGGTCGAAGTTACCGGGTACGCATAGTAGCCTGCACTTATTCATCATATAATCATGTTCACATGTATTTTTACTTAATCAATTTTCCCGTTGAACTCTTGTGAATAGTAACCGATACTCAGTAGCAATTCATATTAACAAGTAGCACACATAATTTGCATATTACTCAATAATAACTACAAAGCATAATATTTCATGATATTAATCATCATATCCTATAAATAACATGAAATTACTTAAAATGACAATTATGTTACTACATTTACACATGAACTTACCTCGTATGCGAAAATGGTCATTTTTACCATTTTGTCCACAACTTGGTATTTTGCCGATTTTAGCCCGAATTTTGATTTTCCTTACTCTATCATTTCAAATATAGCCTAATTAGGACTCATATTATTCAAATCAACCCAAAATCATATTTTGGAAAAATTACAATTTTGCCCCTAAACTTTTACATAATTACACTTTTGCCCCTAGGCTCGGGAATTAAACTTCATCCTATTTTTTTATGTTCTATGACATGCTGATCATTTTTCCATTCTATGGTAACATCAAATTCTCACTCTAACATGTACTTATGACTATTAGGTTTTTTTACCAATTAAGCCCTTTTACTCATTTTCACTTAAAACCGAGTAGCACAAGTTGTCTAACATAATTTAAAACCTCATATTATATCATAAAACACAAAAATACATAAATTTTACCTATGGGTATTTTTCTAATTATGAACCCTAGGTTGAATTATTGCTAGCATAACCTAAATCGAGCTACCGGGATTTCAAAAACATAAAAATCATTAAAAACGGGCATAGAAATCACTTACAATCGAGGCTTAAAAGTGTTGAAACTCTAGCTATGGTGGAGAGATAAATTTGGCAGCAACTTATGGAGAAGATGACCATTTTTGTGTTATTTTTCCCATTTTATTTCATTTAATATCAAAATGACCAAAATACCCTTCCTTACTAAACTTTCAAAAATTCCATCCATGTCCAAATTTTTGTCCATAAACTTAGAAATTGGTAAAATTTCTATTTAAGACCTCCTCATTAATATTCCAAAGCAATTTCATACTAAAAACTTCTAGAATGCAAGTTTTGCAAATTATTCGATTTAGTCCCTAATCTCAACTTAAGCACTTTATGCATAGAATTTTGTCACAAAATTTTCACACAATCATGCAATCATATCATAAACCTCAAAATAATTATAAAATAATTATTTCTATCTCGAATTTGTGGTCACAAAACCACTATTCTGATTAGGCCCTAATTCGGGATATTACAACTCTCCCCCCTTTAGGGATTTTCGTCCTCGAAAATCTTACCGGAAAAGTGGTCTTCACTTAGAGTCCTCAATTTCATATTTGGTGCTGAAGAACTTTCACTCAGGCGGTGCCTCCAATATATCTCTCCAATTTCTCATATATTCTGAAATCTTTCGGACTCATCTCTCAATTGTTCTTAAATTTTCAACCTTCTCAGTTTCTTTTGTCATCTTGACATAAAACTAGATCTCAATTTGGTTAATGGAGACTAGAATTCCAAGAAATCCAACAATTAAAGGGACCTGCACTCTTCTGAAATAATCATACAGATTTTCATCATCAATAAATCACAATCCAATAACATTTGAATCAAATTACAGTACACGTCATTACTCTCTGAATGAATAGGCAAATTTTCACTGTGAGCTTCATACAATTCTTTCCGTATAAGCCTTGGAATAATAATACCATTAATCAGATCCAATATGAAATTCAACATCAGAAGTTGATCCTCACTGTACTATTTTACTTTACTACTCACTATCACATTTTCCTCTTTCCGCTACGGAAATAATTCTGATATAGC